>NW_021319790.1:42111-217915 GCF_001605985.2 Dendrobium catenatum | reverse complement strand
GGGGCGGGGCTGACGCGAGGCTGGCGTGACGCGGGGCGGGGCTGACGCGGGACTGCTCCGGGTCAAATCGGGTCATTCCCGGGTTTCCGGGTCAACCCGAACTCGACCCGTTTTGGATTCGGGTCAACCCTAACCCAAAATTTTCGGGTCGAGTTCGGGTCGGGTCCATTATTGACAGCTCTAGCAGTGAGGATCATGAGACCTCATGACTTGGGAGAGGCAATGAAGCTAACACAACTGCTAGAAGATTAGAAGTACCAGGAGAGGGGAGCTAAAGGCAGCAGTTCAAGTAGCTCTTATAGGATGATTACCACTCTTTTAGCACCCAAGGGGCATGTATTGGACAACATTCGTGAGAACCCAAGGGAGAAGCAAGTGGGAGGAGGAAGTGGGGGGAACTTCAAAAGACTGACTGAGCAGGAGATGTAGGAGAAGAGAGCGAATAGATTATGCTTCAGATATAATGAGAAATATAGTCAAGGGCAAGTGTGCTGAAAACAAACTCTTCAGTTTCTTACCATCTGTGATAACAAGGAAACTAAGGAGGGAGGTGAAAGTGAAACAGGGGAGAGGAGGACAAGCTGCATCTTGACATGATAGAGGTCTCCTTGAACTCAGTGGTAGGATTCACTCCAAGTCATACCATGAAGATGAAGCGGGAAATAGCAGACATGAATATGACGGTGTTAATTGACAGTGGGGTTACCCACAATTTCATCTCCAACCAGGTCGTGGACCAATTGGGGTTGACATTGGTGGATATAAAGTTATGGAGTGAAGATGGGTACATGAAAGGTGGAGACATGCCAGGAGATATATCGGGGAGTAGTGCTGACCATACAGGGGTCCAAGTGAGGGAGAATTTTCTCCCATTAGAGTTAGGGAGCACTTTATCCTGGGGAGGAAGAGGCTATAGATCTTGGGGAACACCAAGGTCAATTGGGGAGCATTGACAATAAAGGTGGCAGTGGAAGTGAGAAGGGTAGTGATCAAGGGAGATGCAGGGCTCTCCAAAGCCATGGTATCACTTAAAATCATGGTGAGGAGCATACAGGAGGTGGGGGAAGGTTATCTAGTAGAGCCATAGAGGCTAGAGGGGATCATATTGAAGCAGGGTGGGGACATCCTTCTTTTAGTACAACTATTGATTCAAAAATTCAATGAGGATTTTCAGCCACCTCAAGAATTTCCACCACCAAGGGAGCAGGAGTACGCTATCACCTTAAGGGAAGGTGTGTCGCCCATCAGTATCATGCTCTACCACTATCCTCAATTTCAAAAGGATGAAATTGAGAAGTTGATCAAAAAGAAGCTGGAAGAAGGGATTATTAGGCCCAATGTAGTCCTTTTCCCTAGCCTAATGTTAATGTTTAAGAAAAAGGATGGAAGTTGGAGGTTCTGCGTGGTTTACATGACGGTGAATAGATAAATTGTGCTAGACAAGTTTCTTATCTCATTGATAGATGAGATATTGGATGAGCTGAGTGGGGCAGCTATCTTCACCAAGATAAATCTGAAGTCAGGGTACCATCATATCAGAATGAAAAGGAAGGATGTGCCGAAGACTGCTTTTAGAACTCATGAGGGGCATTATGAGTTCATAGTGATGCATTTTGGCCTCACTAATGCCCCAGCCACTTTCTAATCCCTCGTGAACAAGGTTTTCTAAACCTCTCCCAGGCGATTTTTGCTGGTATTTTTTTATGATAATCTGATTTATAGCAGGTCAAATGGGGAGCATTGGGAGCACTTGAGGAAGGTTTTAGAGGTGTTAAAGGAGCATCCGTTGAGGGAAATGTTGTTTTGCCCAAGCCAGTGTGGAGTACTTGAAACATTTAGTCTCTCAGAAGGGCGTAGCTGTGGATCAAGCCAAACTTGAGGCTATGTTGAGATGGCCATTGCCCAAGAATCTCAGGGAGCTGAGGGGATTTCTAGGGCTGATTGGCTACTATAGGAGTTTCATGAAGGGCTATAGCACCATAGTATGGCCACTGACAGAACAATTGAAAAAGGATGCTTTCTTGTGGGGGGGAGGCAGCCACAACAGCTTTTGAGAGATTGAAGAAGGCTATGACCACCGTGCATGTCTTGGCACAACCAAAATTCACTCAAGTCTTCATAGTTGAGACAGAAGCCTCAGGGTATGGATTGGGAGCAGTATTCATGCAGAGCCATCAACCCATCGCCTACTTCAACCAGATGTTGATAGCTAGAGCCAAGTTGAAGTCAATCTATGAGATGGAAATAATGGCCATTATGCTAGTGTTGACCAATGTATAATACCAAATCATATCTCTGCTCCGTTGGATCCAGAAATCCCGCTCAAAACTCGCTGAAATGTCAGTTGTTCGGCGCTGGCAGAGCTGATTCGCGTCTCCTCGCACAAATCCTGCGCGAATCCTGCAACGATAACCTCGATCCCACTCCCATTCTCGCCTTTAAATATCGAGCAAACGAAGTAGAACTCTCGGTTCCTTTCGACACTCTCCCCATACGAAACCTCTGCTCCGACCGAACCCGACTCTCCCGATTTCCCTCTCCAACCTCTGCTTCCACAATCCCGCAAGCTTCTCTCCCCCCGACGTCAACCCAGTCTCCGATCCTCTCACCCGACCGAACTCCACCTCTTCCGATCCTCCCATACCCGTCGGCTGAGAGAGAGAGAGAGATCTGCATACATACCTGACGCCAGCTCCGGCCGAACCTCTTCCTCCCTCTTCCGATCAGAAGCCGAACTCCTCAAGCCCTAGCCGCACCCTTCAGCTCTTCCGCCTCCCTCCGACGTCGCCCCTTCCTATCGAGTTGGAAGTCACGGCATTTTTGATTGGAAGCACCAACAGGAGCTCGCTGAAAGTGAAGGGGACACTTGAACTTGATGAAGACGGATTCAAATTTGAACAATTACTTATACTTGAAACTTTTAAGCAATCAACTAAAGTTATACTATAAGGAATTGAACTCAAGATGATAAGAAGATTTGAACAAAAATATCAAAGACTCAACATGTATTCAGATGATTTCTCAATAGAGGAATTATAATGAATTTGACTTGAAGGATAAGAAAGCGATCCATCTGAATCCTATCCAAACAAGCAAAGGCTTGCAACTTAACTATGAAAACTTGCAAACTGGAAATTGGGTCAATTGAACTTGTATGCAAGAAAGTGCAAAGGACTATGCGTAATTTGAACTCCAATTGGATTTAAGCGAGCACTTAGGAAAGTTGACAAACAAACTTGTAGACTTGATTGGGACTCAAGCAAAACTCAAATTGAACTTGAATGAGATATGAGCTACATTGACTTGAAATTCAAACTTGGGTTTGAGTTTGAACTTGACAAAGAACTCAAATATAAATCATTTGCAAAAGAACTTGGTTTGAACCAAGTGAAGGGGACATAGAAAGTGAACTCAAATAGAGAACTTGTGGGCATGCACTTGAGCTTGGAACTTGAACTCAAGTCAACAAATAAACAAGGGGTTTACTCAAATCAGAACTTGAACTTGGAATGAGCTTGATTCTAAGCCTGATTCAAACCAATTCTCAAAATCAGGTGTTAACCTGTCGTATAAAACAAAATAAAGAAAAAAAAAATAATATAATTACGTACCTGTTCGGCGCCGAATTCAGCACGTCGTCGACCACGTTCGAGCGCCGAATTCAGCACGATGTCATTTATTCTCCCACGATCTCCGCATAAGGTTCGCATGACGACGTCTCGCTCTCATTCGGCTTCTTCCTCCTCTCTCTCCGCTCTGATTTCTCCCCCGACTCCTCCCTGCTGTTCGACTTCGCTCCCTGCAACGACTTTCCCTCCCTGAAGGATCGGAAGTCACAGCATCTTGATCGGAAGCAACTGTCGAAGAAACTCTCTACCCTTCGCCGTTTCTTCGGCTCCTTGTGCTGTTCGACTTCGCTCCTTCGACGGATTTCCCTTCCTGTTCGGCCGAAAGTTACGACATTTAGGTCGGAAGTTACAACACGTTGATCGGAAGCAACAATCGGAGCTCGCTCGCGTGAAGGAACTTTCTCCCTGTCGTGTGCCGTCCGTCCTTGCTTCCCCACGGTCGCCCGACGTCGCCTCTTCCCCTAGCTCACTCGTGGCTGCTCGACTTTGCTCCCACAGCGACTTTCCCTTGTAGTAGGATCGGAAGTTACACCATATTGATCGGAGCAAACAACGGGAGCCCGCCGGTGTGCAGGTAACTTTCTCCCTAGCGCAAGCTTCTTCGGCCAAATCCTGTAATGCCGAACCCGAGAGAGAGAGAGGGAGAGATTTTGTTTTTTTTTATAATTATTATATATTATTATTATTAATTAAAATTAATTTCTTTTAATTATAGTTAATTAATTTTAATAATTATTAATTATGATTATTTAAAAGTAATTATAATTAAGTATTTTAATTATATTTAATTATTCTTAATAATAATTATTTAAAATTAATTAAATTAATTTTAATTAATTATTTTAGTAATGGTTAATTAATTAATTTAATTACATAATACAACCCAGATTGACTATTTTCTTAATAGAAAATTAAATCGTTTAGATTGCAAAGATTGTAAAGTTATTCCGAGTGAAAATTTATGTACCCAACATCGATTATTAGTTTTGGACTTTAAGATAAAGGGGCGCCGCCAAATGGCACCACGATATATCGGTTATGGCCAGAGCCAATACGCTCCTTAATGGCGTTAAATCCTTGAGATATGAATCAATAGGATATGATCGATAGGGCACAAAGCCCTCTGTTAGCTAAGGTGGATTCAAATTTGTCCCCTTAGGCAAACATCCATCCCATGTCTACAAGGTCCCCTTGGACGAAGCAACTCATGGCTGCCGATAAGGATCCTTCTGTCAGGTTGGGTTGACTACCTCCTCTGACTAAGTAGACCAGGGACCATGATGGCCCGGGATGACGGAACCATGGGATCTTGATCGGGCCCATCATCCATTCCCCCACCATCCGCTTTAAGTGCATGACGGTGAAATTTCTATTTTAAATATCAAACTTTTCAAATCTTTCCAAATACCTAAATCCAAACTCAACTCCTCAATTTCCAAATCCAATCCATTGCTGCTACTATATGCTCGATATTGTGTATCTACGAATAAACGTATCTGATTGACGACTAGCCTTAATCGAAAGTTCTCTCTCGTGATCGGGAGGGGTAATTAACTATAGGGGCTTGCGCCTATAGGAAACCAGAACTCAGATCATAAAGTCCTCACAAAATGAGGGCGAAATCTCTGGGTAGTGTCTTATCTAGAAACCCATCTGCCCTTCCAAAATTTACCCCGGAACATATCCGTTAAAACTCCCTCGCCAAATAAAAAAAAAAGAAATAGCGAGGCGATGGAGGCCGGGGCCGAATTTTCGGAGCCCACAGCTAGCCATCCAGAGGTGGCGACCCCAGTCTGCATTTCATTGGCACGAAGGACTAGCGAAACTTGAAGTACTTGTTGGAGTAGAGGATAGTGACAGAGGAACACAAGAGATGGCTGTCAAAATTATTGGGATATGACATTGAAATCCAGTATAGGCCGAGGATAGAGAAGAAGCAGCGAATGTCTTGTCCGGATGTATAGGAGAGTTACATATGATAGTAGTGTCAACACCACTGATGCTGGATTGGGGGGGCATTAAGGATGAGAGTGCATGAGATAAGGAGTTGGGGAAGATTAGGGCATATTTGTTGAAGGATGGAAGTAGCCATCCAGGCTATTCTTTAGAAGGGGAGAGACATCTATACCAAGGAAGATTTGTGATGCCTAGGACATCAGTCCATATTCCACACCGGCTCTAGGAGTTCCATGGGAGCATTGTTGGGGGTCAATCAGGGGTGCAAAAGACATACAGGAGACTCGCCTCAGGGTTGTACTGGAAGGGGATGCACAATAATGTGGAGGAGTTGGTAGCCAGATGAGAGATCTATTAAAGGAACAAGTATACGACCATAGATGTATTACATGATAGGAAGGGTTCATAAAGATTTTAGTTGTAGTAGAAAGACTGAGCAAGTATGCTCAATTCATTCCCCTACGACACCCCTACACAGCAATAATAGTGGCATTAACTTTCATCAGGGAGGTGGTCAGACTGCATGAGATAATAGAGTCTATAATATCCGACAGGGATAAGGTGTTCCTCAGTCACTTTTAGAGGCTACAGGGGATAGTTGTGAAGAGGAGCATAGCCTACCACCAGCATACATATGAGTAGACAAAGGTGGTTAATAGGAGCATGGAGAGATACCTACGATGCTTTGTATTGGAAACACCCCGGCAGTGGGCCAAGTGGTTAGCATGAGCAGAGTACTGGTACAACACTTTACATTATTCTACTTCTCAGATGCCCCCATTCAAAGTGTTGCACGGATGTGATCCAACCTAATGTACTTTGGGCATAGTAGCAACCCAGTTTCCTCAGTAGAGGAGTACTTGGAGGAGAGGGACAGAATGCTGGAAGAAATGAAGAGGCATTTGTTGAGGGCTTAGCAGATTATGAAGAAACAAACATATGAGCATAGGAAGGACATCTAAGTTCCGGCCATACAGGCAGAAGACAGTCATCAACATGAGGAATGAGAAGCTTGTCCCAAGACACTTTTGGTCATATGAGGTATTAGAGAGGATTGGAGATGTGACATATCGACTGAAATTACCATGGACAATGACTATACATCTCATGTTCCGTGTATCCCAACTGAGGAGGGCAATTGTGGATCATGCAGCGAGTTCTGAGTTACCGGTGACACTGACAGAGAACTTGGAGGTGGTATTAAAATCAATAGAGTTGATGGGGGTTCGCCACGAAGAAGAGGAAACTAAGAAAGTTCTGATCAAATGGAAGAGCCTACCAAACTATAATGCCATATAGGAGCCCTATGAGAGGGTGAAGCATTAGTTCCCCTCCTTTTACCAAAAGGACAAGGTGATTCTTTGGGGGGGGGTATAGCTAGACCAGTACATGCTAGATTGGTCCAGTCGGCCCTAAGAAAAGGTCTGGCTTCACAGGTCTACACCCTAGGAATTGTCTCCCAACCCAATAATGGGCCACTAGGGAATCCCATTAGGAAGGAGGAGGAGGTTAGGGCTATAGAGGGATTTGGCTTGTGTTATTTAATTGTATGCTTTAAGTAGGAAGGGAAAAATTAGGATTAGGGTTATCTTAATGTTTGTGGCTAATTTTGTCTGGGTGTTTGGCATTTGGGCCCTAACGACGTCTAAGGATTAGAAGAGATAGATCCTCCTCTTAAATTGAGGATCGACTGTATCTTTATATTTTCCTTTTATTATCTCTGATTATTGTAATAAATTGCTATTTTTTTGGTTTTTCCTGGAAGTTTTGTGTATATTTCCTGTTGTTTTTCCAAGATTAATACGTTTTCACTTGAGATCCTCAAGTGCTTCCTATCACATCCACATTCAATTGCTACCCCAATAGAAAATTAAGTATCAATCACATCACAAATTAAATTTATTTACATGAGAATTATCAGCAAATTAATGAGGTGTTTAGTAGTAAAACTATTCATTAACCACTTTAATCTTTTATCTGTGTTTAAAAATATACATAACATGAAGGAAGTGTGAAAAACATCACAAATTTGAATTATTTACATGTGCTTTGAGATTTAAAAGCATGCCATGTCAGGAGCTACAAAGAAAATCAATCAAAAGTATAGGCTCATTTCACTAAGTTTAGAGAGTTCAACATATAAGAAATTGACATGTTAAAAAAAATTCTTTAACTCTCCTGAAAAACATATGGGTCATGCTCAAGTAGCTCAATATGATAAAACTTATAATCCATGTTTTAGTTCCTCAAATAGATTATCTAATACTTGAGTAATAGACTTAGCTGTTATTGGCCATATGATAAACTCTGTAACATCTTTATAACCTACCAACCTTGTCTGAATAATAAAAATTTCAAAGTAGGTGTTGTAGGTCTTGATCATACACGCTCTTGTAGCGTGGTGGGAAGGCTCAGCTCCCTTACTGATGCGGACATCCAACCGTCCATGTCTATCCGAGGAGCTTAAGATCAACGACTGTCATCGTCCCACGTTATCTTATATTTTATTTGTAATTTTTAAATTTTTTATTATGAATTTTCCATTTTTACCCTCACTTTAGAGGGTCGTCCTATGTAAGCCTTAGGGACATATGTGTCTTGTTTTAGTTTCTTACGCCTATATATAGAGGCCCTTTCTTATGTAATGGGATGATGAATGGTTAATGAAAATTTGCTTTTTGCGTTCTCTTTGTGAGTTCCATCTTTTAGATCTCTTAGTGAGTTCTTTTTCTTTTGAGATCTCTTAGTGAGTTCTCTACTTTGTGTTCTCTTTGTGAGTGCATCTCTCTCTCAAATCTATTAGTGAGTTTTGAGAAGAGCTAGATCTCTTTGTGAGTTCTAGACCTTCTTCTCCATTATCTTTGTGATCAATTGGTATGGGAAATCAAGGTGAATATGTGGCATAGTAATCCCTAGTAGAATTGCCCTTTTCCCCCCTCCTTGGATCCTTGCCGCCACCCCTTTCCCCTAGCCAACCGCCGGCCAGCCTCCCGCCGACCAACCCAGCACCCCATCCCGCCGGCCTGCAAAGCCCTCCCGCCGGCCAGAAAACCGCCCAGCGGCCACCGTGGAGTCCTTGCCGCCGGCCACCCGTGAAGCCTTGCCGCCGGTTTCCCTCTAGCCCACCTATTCGAATTTTGAATTCTCCTCCCCTAATGAATTTCCTAATTAAGTCAAATTAAATTAGGATATTAATTACAGGGAGTTACAATCTTTTTGAAATTTCAAATTCCCTCCAAATTTTCTTTAAAGAAGGGAGTTACATGATATAATTAAAATCTGAAATCTAAATTTCAGATTTTGATTAATTAATTGTGATCCTCACATACTTAAAATTTCCATCTCTCTCCTATCTCATTAATAGGCCCCCTTATTAAGCCTCCATAATTACCTCCCACAATTCCCTCTCATCCAATTTAATTCTCCCCATTAAATTTGAGTTTAAATTCAAATTCATCCGGCCAATTCCACTTCATCTGAAATTTAATTTCAGATTTTCATTCTCTCTCCCCAAATTGATTGGGATTTAATTAATATTGCCACCTAGACAAGTACATGGCATTTATGTTTCACATCACTTACATTTCCCCAAAATGGGGGATATGCCGGGATGCTGCTGAAATTTACACCGAAGTGCACAATACCTGAACAATAAAGAAGGCTTAACTTGAGCAACAATACAAAGGACATGTACTTGAACATGAATGCATAGAACTTGAACCAAATGTGCAGAAGACTTGTACAAACAATGGGGAACATGATTTGAACTGAACTACAAGAAATTGAACCCTAAATTCTAAAATACACAATCAAGATCAAAATTCAAATGCCAAATAATAACATGATGCATTCAAATGAATACAATGAACAAAGAAGGGACTCGTGGTGGAGAACCTTCAGAT
Source organism: Dendrobium catenatum (assembly GCF_001605985.2). Lineage (NCBI taxonomy): Eukaryota > Viridiplantae > Streptophyta > Magnoliopsida > Asparagales > Orchidaceae > Dendrobium > Dendrobium catenatum. The sequence goes on along the minus strand of NW_021319790.1, from coordinate 208,428 downwards.
GTGATTGACTTGGAATCGACATCGGTCAATTAAGAAACATACAATAGGGACCAAGTACAATAATGCCTTAAAGTCAATATCAACAACCTGTATGTAACTAATGCTGCGAGAAGTGCACAAAGCCCACCGGTGAATGGTGAAGGTAGTTATGATGCAAGTATATGTAGTATGCAACAAACATTGGGATATTCATACAACCAACAACGATAGAACCCTACAAGTACATTCAACCATACAAACAATAATAACCGAGCATGTGCTGAATGGCCAATCTAATACATCTGAAGAAGTTATAATCATCTGCAAGCAAGTATCTAGCAAGTACATCGATACCCTTCAAACAGGAATGGTTAATTCACGGTAAATGCAAACACCTACAAGGGACTATAGGAAGTCCGTCAAATTTCTAATGATTCAACTACAGGCGAAACTGAAGCAACTCATAGTAGGTGCCAGATCACTCCTGCAGTCGATAACAATGAGCAAATGAACACGTACAGTTGATATGACACTTGTGGATAACAACAGTGGGCATACCACGAGTACAACAAATCCCCTATGAACACAATTACATATGACACCTATTAATAACTATTGGAGATGTGTGCCTACAATCAACAACCTAGAACCATCGGTGTCATCATGCTGATGAATGAAATGGACTCCTACAACAATCCCTACAAGGTCAAATATACTGCACTTGCAAACAACAATAGAAGTTACAAAGCTCATGGGTAACTACCACACGTACTAATGAAATCCCCAACACAAGCAACGACGCTTGTATATTGAGACGATAACACTGGCAATCAATAGTGGAAGATCCATCACTGCAAATAAGTACACAAAGCTCACCTGAGATTGGTGAAAGGTGGATATGATGCAAGAATAATGCCTCTTCTACGAACACTTGCAAGAGATCATACCAAATATGACTGGTCTCAGTAAAGAAACATGGTCCAATTGTGGATAACAATAGCGGGTACGTTATGATTGTGGAGAACCCCTATGGACACAAATGTGTACAATGGCACTTGGCAAGTACGAATACCAGTTGACCTTTTGGACAAAATCCTCTCATAAGAAGGATACCTCCTATAAAAGTGGAAGAGATGTTTGAGAAAATTCAAACTAAACTTCCTGGTGTTCCAAAATTTCTTCCTTTGACCTATACTTGGGAAGAAAATAATTCTGACATCCACGAACATCAAAAATGACAAGTGCGCCCATATACCTCTATTCATTTTGAAGGCAAATTATTTGGTTACGGATGTAACATCTTGTAGAGGTCTACTACACTGTAGATCTTGAAAGGAGTTTTTTTTTCAAGGCAGCAATCACTTATTTTAAGGTATAAGGCATCAGTAAGGACACACTCATCCAAGATTGAAATGATTGATTCTTTATTTAAGCCAACAACAAAAAATGATGATGATGGCATAAGATTCCTATACGAGCCCTAAAAAGACATCCTGGTGAATAAGAAAAGGGAGTCTATATCAGAACAGTGAGGTATCTCGCGAAAATCATGTGACAACACTACAATTCACCTGTAAGCAGAAGCAGAGGACTAGTAGTAATAGATCGCGGGCAACAAAAGCACGATGCCACTACACCAAAATTCACAACATCCTTACAAGCGGACGGAATGCATGTACGAGCATCCAAATGAAACGCTGCATTCAAATGGCGGTCACCCGCATAACTGATCGGCGTCAAAATATTACAAAAAATCCCTCCGCACATGCACCGTAATTTATATACACATGTATACAAAAGGGGTAAATGCAATCACAAGACCTGCATGGGCCCCGTCGAGCATGTCTTGGATACACACGTGACGTCTAGGAATGCTACGTTGGTCAATAAATAAACATAGTTTGAGCCCGATCCTTCTATATGAATAGATAGGACTTGACATGGTTCAAACTATCGAATAGATATGTGGTCAGGGTGTCAACCAGAATGTCTGTTTTATATGTTCATATAAGACCTTCAAGGCTTATGAACAAATAAATTCATCAACAAAGACATAAAACCCACGAAACTCAATCATTTGTCGATAGCTCGACAGAATTGACAAGATTCCATCCAAATGGAAATGACCACAAATACCCCGATGATGACCATGTTGAATGCAGATCTCAACCGGAGGGGTCCATTCCAAATATTTCAAAAATGTCATCCCAAATACCCGAAAATTCAAAATCCCAAAAATCCAAAGATGTTTAAAATTGAAATTAACTATCCAACCACTTAAAAGCAAAATCCATCCACCCTATGCAACGGTTTGCAAGGAAGACAAATCTTAAAGCTACTTCATCTCACAAAGAGCTAATGTCCGATCAAGAATATCACTAGATGAACAAATCTTGATCGGGTCCATCATCATTCCCCCCGCCATCCGCTTTAATTATAAGATGGTGAAATTTTAAATTTTAAATATCCACTCTTCAAACACCTTTCAAATTTCAAGTGCCCATGCTGCTACTATATGCCGGATACCGCGTATCTACAGATATGACGTATTCAGTGATGGCTAACCTTAATCGAAAGTTCTCTCTCGTTATCGGGAGGGGTAATTAACTATAGGTGCTTACGCCTATAGGAAACCAGAACTCAGATCATAAAGTCCTCACAAAATGAGGGCGAAATCTCTAGGTAGTATCTTATCTACAAACTCATCTACCTTCCAAAATTTACCCTGAACTTAATCCGTTAAAACTCCCCCTGAAGAAATGCAAGCGGAGGAGGCCAGGGCCAAATTTTCGGAGCCCACATTTCTTAAACCCATATTTTTTTAATAGAAAATTGTACTTGATTTCTAAGAAGTTTTTAACATAAACAATACTGAAAGAGAACTGAGTAGGCACCAATTTGAGGAATCTCGCTTGTAATTAAATCTGCCTAAGCTTAAAGCAGTAAGGATAGTATAATATCTGAAATAGACAACAAAAGCATGAACAAACAAGAATGGTATAAAAAAACATTTCAAAAACAAACGTGATACCATTTTATGTAGTATTGACAACCATCTTGATGGACCAGTTGGGCATGACGCATAAAGAAGTCGAGTAATTGTTGCACGGACTAGATTGCCAATCCTGCTAGACAAAAGATTACTCATTAAATATAATCATGATGACACATGGGATAAACCAGCCTAGTCATCATCATTTAAAAGTACCATCTGTATGGAATGAAAAATTTACAAAGGATGCAGCTATTGCAGAGGAATTAATAAGATTAGTTGGAACATTGGATAACCTTTTAGATTATGTTTATATCCTAGTACATAAACTTCAAAAATAATATCCTGCTGCAAATGTCAAATAGTTTACCCCCTGGCTGCTTGATTTCAAAATTATTCGTGTATGACCAATTTAGTCTTAGAATATCATGTTGCCCTAATTTAGTTCCTTGACTATAGAAATTTAACCAAATAGTCCCTCATATTGTAATTATGATGTAAAATTGATCCTAATTTTGTCCCCCTTAACTTTACAAAATTGATCCCAATTTAGTCCGAAATGGGCCATTTTGAATCAATTTTGTATAGTTGAAAGACTAAATTAGAGCAACCTTAGGCTTTGGGACTAAAATAATTATATATGAATAGTCGGATAACTATTTTGAAATTTAACCCATTTCAAAATAGAGAAAAAAACAAAAATAAATATACAGAAGAAAATTAAAGAACATCACCAGATATTTCCTAAGTTACTTAAATGTACACAGAGAAGGTTTACATTTGTTATAAAATTAACTGCAGCGTCTCCAAACAGGTCATTATAGATTCAGTTGCCTTTCCGTTTTATTAACAACAAAAAGAACAATGATAGATTACATAGAAAATACAGCTTTCACAGAATAAGACCTTATGTTTCTATTTTATAGAATTTTTATTTTCTTAATTTATGAGTTGGGATACTCAATGTAAACATCTCTCTCTAGTCAAATCCGCTCAGATAATCTTGTTCATCACGTTCCTCAAATGACAGAAAGATGGTAGCAAACCAATACTAGATTAATTGTTATCTGCCTAATCTTCGCTAAGAAAACCTCATCTATGTTGATCGGTTTGCTTTTCCAAAGGCTTCCGGTAGATATTTGCCTCCAATTGACCAATTGATTACTTTTAAATCTATCTTCGTTAGGTCGACCATTTATTCAACCTCTTGTTAACTATATCCATATAACAATTTCTTGCAGGGTTGATTTTATAATAATTCAACTTCAGCCCAAACCATTAGAAACTGAATTTGACTTTGACTTGATTTAAATAAAGTTAAGTTTGAGCAGAACAAAAAAAATCAACTAACCCTGAAGAAACACAGCCTTTCAAAAATGCCTTTAAAGTCTACCAAAGTGACATAAATACCAGAAAAGGACATAGGAACGGCATCAAATGAGCATTGAGAATACTGACTAAAATGCCTCAAAACTCAGTATTTAATTTTTTCTTGCTATGTTATGTGCTGTCTTGCACTATGTTTCGTCTCCAAAAAAGGTTAACAGCCCAACACATTGGAGAAACTATCCCCTAAGGTATGCCACACATGGGATTGAAAAAAGATCATCATCCACGAACAATTCATGTCCAGTGAAATGGTTGTTTGCGTGCAGTTCAAATTCAATCAGTATTCAATTATTAATGGTTCTTATAGTTTTTGCCTATCCTTTGTGTAAAATAGATCCTCAATATAAATTAAAAAAGATTTGAGCTAAAATGAAACAAATAAAATGCGTCCTTATTGCACATTTAACACAAGAAACATATTTAAAAAAAAAATAATTAAAAAAAAAAAACACAAGAAACATATTTAAAATATCCATAAAAACTTAAAAAATCACAAGACAAAGTCAATGACTGAGATTCATTTGACTATGATGATCCAACATCATTTAACTCTAGCCGAAATAAATTCTAGTCTGAACAGCTGGAAGGTGGCATACATGGTGGTGGTTCAGGCGGAACTAGAGAGTGCACCACTCGAGATACACTCTGAAGTAGTTAGGTATTATAGTCAAGCAATCGTGATAAAGGTTCCTTATAAAGGACCTCTATAATGATATGGTTTCCATAATAAAAGGCCTATCACAAGTACTTTTATTCTCTTAAATTTTTCGCCAGCTTGGGTTCTAAAGTGATACAAAAAATCTTTGTACTCCTACTGTTGACAAAATCTACAGAAAATTTACTTCATGGAAAAATAAATTCCTTTCTAAAGGTGGAAGGATTGTTTTGATTAACTGTCTTATTTTTTGTTCCTTTATCCCTCTCTTTGTTCAAGATAATGAATTGTATAAGAAGTTTCTTGTGGAAGCAAAATGATGAATGTAGAGGTCTCAGTGGGCTCCGAAAATTCGCACATCAGCCTCTCCACGTCTGCTTTTTTGTTGACGGGGAGAGTTTTAACAGATTTAGGTTTCAAGATAAATTTTCAGAAGGCCGATTGGGACAAGAGAGAATGATGTGATACCATATCCATGCGAAAATGATTTGCCTAATGAAGTTTGCACGCTTAGATTTAGAGGCAATAATAAGTAAGATCTTATGCGGAATTGAACGATAAGATAAATATTAAGTGGTACTTAGCTTATTAGGTTTTTCATCATTCATAGTAGTTAAGTTCAGATAGCCATCTTAATCCAGAGAGTCCATATGGGTTTATCTGTTGTAGCTCCTTGCACTCTGACCACGTATCCTCTGACTTTGGGTTCACCTCTTCACCTAATCAAGTTTCTTCTTCGTTCACCCTCTTTTGTGGAAATAATATCATCACTAGGAATCATGTCAACCTTCTCCGCTATAGGAATTTTGGGAATAATTTTGGGAGTGGAGGTAGGCTTTGGGTTTCTCACAAGGTGGGGTCACACAAGGCTTAATTTGAATTGGATTTGGGGGTTTAACTCCGGACCTTCAAAGTCTACTAAATCTTTTATGTTAGAAAAGGAATAAATGTTGAACTCTGCAAGCAGATCCACCACGCAAGCGTTGTTCTTGATTTTATTGACTAATCTAAATAATCTGCACTTCTATGCATGTAATTTTCCGGACGAATCCGCACCATTACTGAGTTACAACTTTAATAGATTTAACTTGTCATTTAGAATCAGCATAAAGTTTATACTTATTATTGCTCTATTCAATTAGGCGTGCAATTTTCTTAAGAAAGTCATGTAGATGTATTGTAAATGCGACATGTGATATGCGAATTCATGTGTCCAAAATTCAAGACTCAACAAGATGAACATGAGGTGGTACACGATACTTGATATGCAATATGAATGAAATATGGATTCACACACAAACTTTAAACAAAGAAAAATTTAAAAGACAACGGACTACAAAACACACGCACAACAACATACTAACTCACACGAACACATAGCTAGAAAAGTGGACGAGTCACAAAAAGAGGGGTTTTAAAGTGTTTGGCCTAAGGGAACTGGTGTCGGGGGAGAAATGAAAACACTCTTAGCTACCAGGGCACTTCTATAGGGGGTTTTAGTAAGGGTCGACAACAGTCTCCTAGTGGGGGTAGTGTAATCGAACAAATTCATCCGACTAGGATAGAAGTGGTCCTTATCCTGGTAGGACGAGGCTATAACGGGCAAAAGGTATGAATCAGGAATGTCACACTTGGCCAAATATAAATCTAATAGAGCAGCTCTAAAGTTAGACTCTAATGGAACAAGAGGGGGCTCAGTGCTCAAATCAGGCTCAAAAACTTTCAGACTCAAAGTACTATCTTCCGAAAGAGACTCAGGTTTGGTTGCAACCCTAAGATCCATGGGTTCCGTTACACATATATCAGGTGATAAATTTGATTGACTTACTTCCAACTCGATATTATCTAAGTCGCCATCAGAATTATCCAGAATTAAATCAGAATTATCCAAAACTAAATTAGAATTATCCAAAATTAAATCAGAATTATCAAAATTATCCGGAGTCATCTCAGTAGGTGTTACAACTAAATCAGGATCTTCCAAATTCAATTCCACAGGGTTCAAGGTCAGATCAGTGTCGTTCGAGATCAAATTAATATCTTCCCGACAGACCTTATCCAAAGGGATATCCATTATGAGATTAGGATCATGATGGACTAGGATATCAAGGTTTGAGGATTCTAGATCTCCTAACTTGGGATTTACATCATGTAGGGAGTCTAATGTAATCACTTCCATCTCATCCTCAAAGAATTCTTCGTTATTAGTGATATCATTAGCATCCACGAAATGGATGCACTCAGTCTCAGGTTCAGGGGACCTCTTCTTCTTAATGCCTTTCTCTATTAAATTTACACTCGTAGGGTCAGGGACTGGGGAGGCTAAAGGTTGATTGGGATTGCTAGAAGTGGGTCTCAGTGGGGAGTCATAATAGGTTAATCTATCAGACTACCCAATAGAGGATCGGCCATTAGGGTTAGGTGAAGACCTACAGGGTGGGGCAGCAACCCTGATGTTATTAAATGAAGGTTGGTTTCGACTATAGTGATTTCCATGGTTTGTCCCAACAAAAGAGGTAGGGTGATGCTCTAGACGACAGTCACTAGTAGGGGTTGGTATTTCAAATTAAGTTCTCGTCTCATGTCTTTCCAAGTAAGGTACTCACCGCGAGACACTCTATGATCTTCCAATCTCATCCAAAATTGAAGAGCTCGATCTTTAAGGTGAGACTTAGCGATGCTAATCTGGTGGGACTCGGAGATATGTCGTGTTTCGAAATAGTCCTCTAATCGTCTAACCCATTCCCTAAAGTAGTAAGGGTCCGAAGAACCATCAAAGGTGGGTGGGTAAACGATAAGGTGACTCTAAGTGAGGTCGTTGAGGATTAGTCTCAGGTCTAGGTTGATAAGCAGAAAGGGGCATCTTCCGACTAGCATGACTGAGCGAATGGGATATGTACCTAGAGTGGGGAAAGTCAACATGTTCCTCCTTTGTGGTTTTAGTTAGAGAGCCTACAAGACTAACTAGGTCATCTAACCTCTTTTGAAAACCTATCGAGTCCATTGGAAAGTGATAAGTGATGCTTAAAGAAGAATGGGCGTAAAGGACATCATTTAGACACTAAGTTAGGCTCACTTAGACTCACTACAAGGTGCAGAAAATGTTCGGACAGCAAGCTACACTAGTGGGTTAAGTAACCTATGCACTTAGGGAGGTTGTTAGGTTGAGAACAGCACCTAATACACTTAAGAAACTAGCATACAGTTCACTAGATGCGTGTAGGAATGATGTGGACAGCAAACTACAATAATGGCCTAAGGTGCCTAAGTGTTAATGGAAGGTTTCTAAGTGTTGGCAGCAATATAACACTTGTTTAAACTCAAAAACGAGTGCTGGAATTTTCTGGACAGCAGGTTTTTCTAGGGTAGCAAGTGACCTAAGTGATTGGGTGGGTGGCCAAGGACATAGACAACTCTTAGATGCTGTAAAATGCTTGTTTAGAATGATGAAAACATGCAGGAAATTACTGGACAGCAAAATAAAACAGGGATTTCTATTAAGAAAGCAAAGGTACGCATGCAAAATGATCTACTCAAATGGTAATTGATCTCCTAGGAACTTCTAGCACAAGCAAAGCATGCTAGCCATGCTCTGATACCAAATATGATGTGATACCATATCCATGCGAAAATGATTTGCCTAATGAAGTTTGCACGCTTAGATTTAGAGGCAATAATAAGTAAGATCTTATGCGGAATTGAACGATAAGATAAATATTAAGTGGTACTTAGCTTAGGTTAATTTTCATGCATAGAAGTTAAGTTCAAAAGATAGCCATCTTAATCCAACATTGCATACGTAGATTGTTCCAACAATAAATTCAAATACTAAAAATAAGATTAGGCTATGAAAGATCCCTCACACAACTCTTCCTATTACTAGGTTCTAGCGGCGAATAATTGACATGATCTTCATGAGTCCATTAATAACCATAAACGAAAAGTAAACTAGAAAGATAAGAGTGTTAGGAGAAGAGTTTCACCCAAGGAATGAAGTTATACAACGTTCCGGTGGTGCTTTGTTGGTTGGATCGGAAGTAGGTGGCCTGGAGCAGATTCCGGACAGCAATTTTGGTTCTCAAGGATGCTGATAGCAGTTTTCTGGGCTTCAAAATTCTGGACAGCAGCAAGGAGGTATTCTTGGACAGTTTTCTTGTTGATTTGGGCACTCCTGGACATCAAACGGGGGCTCCCAAATTGTTGGACAGCAAAGGAAATTTGCTGGAAACCTCTGGGCCGTGATGGGGACTATTCAATCAGCAGATCAGCGGGATGAAATTGCTGATTTCTCAGTTCTGAAGGAGCAGGTGGCTGGCGGGATATTCCTGGACAGCGAAACAGGAAACTCTGGACGGTGGGCCAGCTGCTGGGTGAAGGCAGAAAATTTTGTTCAGGTTTAACGCAAAGCTGCATGATTCGTGGGCAGCAGGTTTGCTGTTTTTACAGCTGGATTTTGTTCTGGACAGCAACGTTATACTCAGAAAATCTGAGCAGCACTCATCCCATAATGGGCCGGCAGTTTAAGAGGAATCAAGGAGGAAAATTGAATAGCAATTAATAACCTATGAGAGAGATGGATGAGTGGTTTAGGAAGAAAACTGAAATAAATTTCAGTTTTAAAAGATTAGAGGGAAAGTTATTTGAAATCAATTTGAATTTCAAACATGGAAGGAGGAATTAATTAAGCAATCAATGGGGACCCATCATAGGGCCGGCGGCATCAAGGAGAGAGGGGATTTTGGGGAGAATTCAATGCTTTTCCAAATGAGTCGATGCCACCTAGGATAAGAATTAGTAACTCCTCATGCCATGAAATTTGAATTGGATTCAACCCAATTCTTTCCTTATTTGGACTTTGGCAATTATGGAAATTTTGGAGCTCATTCAAATTTGAATTTTCGAAATTTGAAGAACAAGGTGGGTGATGACGTGGAGGTAAGTTATGAGAACTCCAATTTAATTTAATTTGAAATTGGAATTTATCAAATAAAACTTTCCTAAATTGGATTTCCAAATTAGGAAAGAATTCGAAATTCGAAATTCAAATTTCAAATTTGGAGCATGCGGGAGGGAGTGGACGGTTGGGGAGGTTGCCGGCAAAGTGGCCGGCCGGAGCCGTGCGGGTGGCCGGCGGGTGGACTCCAAGGGGCGGCGGCAATGGAGCTAGGGGAATACTTTGTGGTTGAAGAGGGGAGAAAAGAGAAGAACAAGAAAATACAAGAAAGATAGAGATAACTAACGAACTCACAAAGAGATCGTAAGAACCGCGAACCTCGGACTCTTCCAAAGATTGGCGGGGATTGGGAATTACCCTCCTCGGGCTTCTCCTCTCATGAACTCACTAAGAGATCACGTGAACTCACTAAGAGATCAACAAAACATGAAACTTTTCATTATCAATAATCATCATCCCCTTTCCAAGAGGAAGGGGAGGGCTTAAATAGCCAAATACATGAGGGAAAATAAAAAGACATAATTACCCCTAGGGCAAACATAAAACAAAGCCCTCAAGTGAGGGTAGAAATGAAAAAGTACAAATAACAAATAAAATACATGAAAATAAATAGACACGATCGTAGCCGTTGATCTTCGATGTCCTCATCAGAGAACTTTCGATTAAGGCTAGTCGTTGAACCTATATATAGTATCCAACATATAGTAGAAGCAAAATTAGATATTGGAAATTGAAATTTATCACCACGCACTTAAACTGTATGGTGGGGAAACCTAAATCTGCCTTCTGAAAATTTACCCAGGAACCTAAACTTGTTAAAACTCTCCTTGCTGACGAATAAAAAAAAAGGGTTGCGAAGAGGCCGGGGTGCAAAATTTCAAAGCCCACAATAATATAGTATAAAGTTTTATATTGAACTGAGTCTATTCTGCTTCCATCTTATCCTTGCCCTTTCTAGTAACAACAGCTAGAATAAAAATCTGATGAGCTATAAGACTCAACATATATGAAATTCTAATAAAGAATTCAATGAACAGTATGATAAACAATATGATTTCATTAATCAGTGAACTAATTCATAAGATAATTTATAAAATAATTGAAAACATATATATACTAACATGAATTAGTAATAGAAACAGGTATGATACAGTGTTAAACGTATACCCATACAATGTCATTTAAAGATTGAAACATCACAATTTACATTTATACATGTAAATACTTATTAATTGCGTATGCTACTTTTCATCTTTTATTTTAATTAAAAATTGTGAATAATATCATAATTAGATATCTCAGGTTCTAACCATCATATAACATAAAGTTAACTTTTAAAGCTTCATAATAATATTCAATAGAGCTCAGGTAAAAACTAGTATTATCTCTATTGAACTACATTAAGGTCCTAATGCCTCCATCAGGGTCCCCTTTGCTTGTAGATGTATTATAACATTTCATTGTCAACCCTAACTAAAATTATATTTATTAGGCTTTAAAATTTCTAAACTCATATTTGACGGGGAATTACATGCTTCATGATTTAATATAAAAATATATTTATATAATGCTTGCATAAGAAGAATAAGAAAACAGTAAATAGCTTAATACTTTTCTTATCAAAATATTGTCAGCTAGAAAACATTTATATGATTATATGGTACCTCATTTTAAGCTTGAACTATTAAAATTTGCAAATATTCGTTCATACCTTACCTGAGTATTTGGCTGTAGATCTACTAAACCAAATTTAAGTAACTCTAAAGCACCTTACCCTTCATTTTGATCAATTGCAATTGAATCTACCCAAAAATGATAGAATTTGCTTTTAAAATTAAAATTGTATTTCTTGCCCCTTCGAGTAATTTGATATCGCATTAATCTGAGTTTTGCATTTTTTTCGTTTAAATTTCATTTACTGTTAATTATTGTTAACAGTTAATTAATGTTGATTTAATGTTGACATTAATATATATTATATTAGTTAATATAACAATAATATCTTACTGTTAAGATTACTAGTATATTAACTAATATAGTAACTGATATTATTCCACTACAGATAGTACAAAGGTTATATAAACTATTATATTATGCTAAACCCTATTCCACTAAGCAGCCACTAAATAAAGCATGCATTGGCTGATGGCTGATCAGAGGGCTGTTATGTTTGAGGCCATACCATATTAGAGATTTGATGCTATTAAGAATTTATGTACTTTTTATTTTATTTGAACAATAGTATATTTTGTTTTCTTTTCTTTTTTAGCTATCCAATGATGGGAAAGCATCCAATGATCGTGTAGGAAGTGCATATGACTTGGTAGACCTTTGGTTTGCTGGCTCGATTGGTCCCTGGCTGCTGGTTGTTCTCGGGTTGGTTGTTTTGGATCATTCGGTTTTGAGCTTGTTCCCTAAGTTGCTTGAGCTGAAGTTTAGTAGCTCATTAATTTCCAAAAAGGTACATCATTATGAAGTTTAACTTTTGGAGTGGCCTTGTCCCTTCCCCTTCCCCTTTTCTTCTTGTCTCTTGGGATTCCGTGGCTTGTATTTAATGGGGGCTAAACTCTATGCTGAGAATTCATTGGGAAGTTATTGATTTTCGTTTGGGAATTCAGCCGGTCTTTGTTTTCCCGAGCTGTGCTGCTTTTCCCGTTGATTTGCTGCTTTGGATTCTAGCGGGCTGCTTGCTTTCCGAGAACTTGACTCCTTGGTGCCGTGAATTACCTATGATTTCCGAAACAAAATTTATGCTGGGCTGTTTTTCCGAAATAGCTTGGGCTGTTTTCAAAATGGCTTTTGGAAATTTATGAAAAAAGAAGCTTGGGATGTTGTGAACATTAACTAAGGTGGCTTTTGGCATTCTCCTACTTTGCCTATAAAAATGAGATGATGATGTGAAGGGAGGCAGTTGATATTTGTTAGCATATTTGCTATTAACCTGCGGGTTTATTCGGAAATCCTGCGGGCTCTTTCCAACCTTCTTTTCTCATCCCCTCCGGAAATCCTGCAGGCTCTTTCCACCCTTTCTTCTCGGGCTTCTAATCTCTTCGTCTCTCCGCAAGTGCCACTCCATCTGTATCCTTCTTCTCAACAGTGAAGCAGCTTTAGGGTGTCGTGTCTTGGTTGATTTGGAAGCATTTGGATAGTCTTGCTGTGGTGGACCATCGGTTTGCTAGTTCTATGCACTTTACTTATTTAACCTACAAATTCGATGCATGTGAGGAACCCGCTCTGACGGTTGTCTGAGGATAGCGTCATTTTAAGTTTCTTTATTTCTTTAAAATCTCCTAGCATCTTTTATTGTGTTTGTCAAGTTTTGGGTCGTTTGAGTTTATTTAACAAAGTTTGTTTTAAGTTCTTCTCATTTTGTCAGTTTTCTTCTTGTGTGTCTTTTGTGTTCAAGAAATATAGGGTCCCCTATATTCCTTGTCTACATCAAGATTTCCGTGAACAGCCCTCTTCCCATTCAATCGTGTATCTACCAGGGAGTGTTGCTGGTTCTGTGAGGCGGAAAAAGGGCGGAAGAGGGAGTTCGGTTGAGTGCTGGAGAGACCAATTGCGGTAGAAATAGGGGGTTGCCATGAGGGTGAGTGCAGAATTCAGTGGAAAAGGAAGAAGAAGAAGGGAGAAGAGGGAATTGCGGGAAAGGAACAAACAGAGGTAAGCAAATTGAATTTTATTACAGTTGTTTAATAGACTTTCAAATATTGGTAATGTTAAAAGAGATTATACACAATTTTTATTTAGAAATTTAACAGGTATATGAGGGGAGGTTTTGATTGCGAGGTAAATTGTTAATTGAGATGAAGTGATTTTATTCAATTGTATAAACTATAGAAATTAAGATGTGAATTATGTTGGTGATTCACAAATAAAAAAGGGTATGAGATGCCAGAATCGAGGAGGCAATTCGTCACGGGGGTTAAAAATGCAATTGGCTTTGTAATTATATATACATGATATAAATGAGCTCTTTTGAATGCTTCTGTTTATAGCAAAATGTGTTGAACTGTGACTTGAATATACATATATGTTGAGAAATGATAGATTAAATGTTGAAGAATTTTATGTTTTTCTTTGTTGCACCCTGCGACTGTTGGTGGGGATGTCATGGGGTGTGACAAAGCGCGTTTCGTCGTTTGAGTTTTAATGCCCTAAGGGGAGTTAGGTGAGCGAACCGTTGCGTCATTTGAGAGCAAACCGCTTCAGGTGGGGTCTAGTGGTCAACAGTCCCATCTTGATCAATGGAAAGAACATATGCAAGCCTAAAAACATTTAGTGGTTTTGGTATTTTATATGTCTAAATAATGAATGTTTCTCCTCTTTCTAAATGGATTTAGAAAACTATTTATGTGGATTCTAACTACTTATTGATGCAATCAAAAATTTGGAGAGGGACCCAAATTTTTTATCACAAAAACAAACTCTTCCTATAACTTAAAAGAGACTAAAATTTAACATAAGATAAGGCGACGACACTTGCACAAAACAAAACACAACTTTAATATTATGAAAGGACTTATAAGACACTTACAAACCTTGACTCTTACAAATGACTCAAACAAAATGATACCCTAAAGTTGTTTCACTTAGAGACGAAAGATACAGATGGAGTGGCACTTGCGGAGAGACGAAGAGATTAGAAGCCCGAGAAGAAAGGTTGGAAAGAGCCCACAGGATTTCTGGAGGGGATGAGAAAGAAGAACGGACAAAGCTCGCAAGCTTTTCCAATAACCCGCAGGTTAGATTCCAAAAATCACATATCATTCACCACCCATTTCATCACAAAACATCTCATATATATAGGCAATAGGCGAGAAACTTAACAGCCCAAAAACCCCTCAAATCCCATATAAAAATAATAGAAAATGAAAGGCCAAAAGTCACCTTGCATGATATCCCAAGAGTCACTGCCATTTCCAAGCAGAACAAGGCCACGGAACCAGCCAAATACAGAGCCAATGCCATGGTTTCAGCACAGGAAACCAGGAGTTTTTTTTTTTATAGAAATCCCAAACGGCACAACAATTCTCAAGGAGGAGGCCACGGTTTCAACAGCCAAGCACAGGAATACAACAGGTAAGTCACGGTTTTCAGCAACCAAAAAGCCACCACTTTTAATGAGAGAAAGGGGACCACGGGACAGAGAAACCGAAGCAATTCATGGGAGGAAAACCAGCAGAAAACCGCAGCAGCTCAAGAGGTAAAAGGAAGAGGAAAAGGCAAGTTCCACTCACCCAAAAGCTTGCACACTTCAACTTTAATTTAAGAGCTAAACATCAGCTCATAATGAGCTAATCTTTCACTAGACATTAATGAGCTAGGGAAGTCAAAAATCAAATATTATGATTTGATTTGACCCCCCCTTGCCTACATCAAACTCCCCTTCTTGAAGACTCAGCTCCCGATGAGTCAGTTCTTGGTTTCTTTCGAGGAGGTGAAGGGGTTTTTCATTCGTGATACAATGAAAAATTTGGGAGAATGACCCAAATTTTTTATCACAAATAAAATAAGACTTGACAACTAAATCCAAGGACTTCCTAACTTGCTCTGATACTAAATTTGATGCAATCAAAAATTTGTGAGAGGGACACAAATTTTTGATCACAAAGGAAAAACACTTCCTATATAAAAGAAACTCGCTAAAATACCCATAAGGATACAAAATACGACAATTGAACCAAAATAACTTTATATTAGAAAATAAAATGATTTACAAACTTTTAAAATTATAACGACTTACAAACTTGACTCAATCACTTGACGACACCCTAAAGTTGTTTCACTTAGAGACGAAAGATACAGATGGAGTGGCACTTGCGGAGAGACGAAGAGATTAGAAGCCCGAGAAGAAAGGTTGGAAAGAGCCCACAGGATTTCTGGAGGGGATGAGAAAGAAGAACGGACAAAGCTCGCAAGCTTTTCCAATAACCCGCAGGTTAGATTCCAAAAATCACATATCATTCACCACCCATTTCATCACAAAACATCTCATATATATAGGCAATAGGCGAGAAACTTAACAGCCCAAAAACCCCTCAAATCCCATATAAAAATAATAGAAAATGAAAGGCCAAAAGTCACCTTGCATGATATCCCAAGAGTCACTGCCATTTCCAAGCAGAACAAGGCCACGGAACCAGCCAAATACAGAGCCAATGCCACGGTTTCAGCACAGGAAACCAGGAGTTTTTTTTTTTTATAGAAATCCCAAACGGCACAACAATTCTCAAGGAGGAGGGCACGGTTTCAACAGCCAAGCACAGGAATCCAACAGGTAAGTCACGGACCGCAGCAGTTCAAGAGGTAACAGGAAGAGGAAAAGGCAAGTTCCACTCACCCAAAAGCTTGCACACTTCAA
Organism: Dendrobium catenatum; assembly: GCF_001605985.2. Lineage (NCBI taxonomy): Eukaryota > Viridiplantae > Streptophyta > Magnoliopsida > Asparagales > Orchidaceae > Dendrobium > Dendrobium catenatum. Next base: position 192,095 of record NW_021319790.1, on the reverse strand, counting down.
CTTTAATTTAAGAGCTAAACATCAGCTCATAATGAGCTAATCTTTCACTAGACATTAATGAGCTAGGGAAGTCAAAAATCAAATATTATGATTTGATTTGACCCCCCCTTGCCTACATCACTTATCAAGTCACATCATCAAAAGCAAGCATTTATGTAACCTTACTCGTGATAACTTCAATTGAACGCTTTTGTAAGGATGTTTCGACATGTAACTTAGCTTCAACAAAATTTCACCATAATCTTTTTTAATATGGCTTAGAATCCTGATTGTCTAGCAAAGTCTCTTTTCTCCCCACTTCAAACTGGCATTTTCATGGGAAGTAGACCACTCATTTTCATCTTATTAATGATATTTAAAATATATACAGTGAGTTGAATCAGACTATACTGATTTTCATCATTAACTGTCCAAAGTGGTTGTGCTTTCTAAGAGGCATTTTCTCGATTAGTTTTTTATATTTTTATTTAAGCATGGAGGTATCATCAGTAAGTCTTGGATTTGGAAGGCATTCATCCCTTGAAGATGGCTTTCTTTGGTTGGGGTGTTACTTCAGGAAAGGTTCCTTCTAAATCTTTTCTCTCGTTTGAGCTTCAAGATCTCTACAGAATGTCATATGTAATTCCCTCCAAATTCTCTTTAGGAGAGATCTTTATTATAATCAAAGACTAAAGACATTTAGGGCATCCTCTTGTTATCGGCTATTTGGAGAATATAAACAGATGCTTTTTTAATACTATCAAAGATGACAAAAAAAATTGGTTCAGCACTCTATCTTAAGCATATTTTTAGAAGGAAAATAGTAATTGAAACAAAATAGAACATATCAAATCAAAAGGATAGCTTTAAACCTTCTAGACATCTCTAGATCTTTTTAGAGGTACGATTAACTTTCATTTCTATATATTATTATTATTATTATTGTCAACTCTCAATTTTTGTCACTCTATTTTTTTTATCCCTTTTCTCTTTGTTAATGAGGTAGGTCAAATTTACAATAAAAAAAAAATCAGTGGTCAAACTTTAGTTGTTAATGGCATATAACATTCCACTATTTGTCAAAATTAGATATGCTTGATAACCCATCAAAGGTAGTATGCTTTGCAGAAAAAAAAAAGTAACAAATCGTTAAATGATATTACTGGAAATGTTTAGAGATGTAAAAACAAGCACTTCATTTGTTGTTCAATTTTCAAGATAAACTCAGCAGAATTTTGCACCTACAACCTTGACTTGTCATTGTTAGACTGTGTTCATGTTAGACTGTGATGAACACAAGACGCTTCTCAAACATAGCCAATATCTGTAATCTACCAAACAACAAATATAGAGTAAATTTTTAACATACTCTGAGTCGGTTTCTTCATCAAGCATACGAAACAGGTATTCTTCAATCTTCTCATTGACCATATCCTGTTTAAAATTTCATGCCAAAATGGTAAGAATTTTGAATGTACGACATTAATGTTGATAAAAAAACCAATGATACAGCTACTCCCGTCAAAGATTAACAGCCTACCTCTACTTTTATTCTCCTATGTTAACATAACGTTATGGTGCAACATGAGTTCCACAATCTAATATCACATTCAAGCTCTAATTATCAAACAACTCAGTTACACATCAATAATAATGATTATTACATTTAAAACTACTAAATACCACTCCAAATATAATTAGCTCAGTTGCATTCAATAAGTGCAAAAGTTACAAGGCTGTTTCTACAACGACATGGAAAACTAACATAAAATATAGGACTGAAGGTGATGCGGACATCGAAGATCAATGGCTACGATCTTGAGTTATTTATTTATATGTACTAGTTTATTTCATATTATTGTTTTTCCCTTTATACCCTTACGGGTGGTCATGTAGTATTGTAGCCCGAATGGCACTTTAGTCTTTAATTTCTTTTGTTTTCATGAGGCCTATTTATAGGCTAGTTGTTTTGTATTTTGGGACGATGATTGATAAATGAAAATTTCTACTTTTGATCTCTTTGTGAGTTCATTCTTCCAAGATCTCTTAGTGAGTTCGTCGGAGGAACTAGATCTCTTTGTGAGTTCTAGCGTTCGTCCAAGTTAATTGTGTGGAAATCCGGATTGAAGACAAATGAGGTTAGTGAATTCGTAGTCGCTCGAATCCCTTGAATTTTCCCTCTCTTCCTCCCCTTGCAACAGCCGCCGCCTAGCCCTGAGCCGCCCAAGCCGCCGGCCAATTGGTTGCCACATCCCGCCGGCCGGCCACCCCACGCCGTGACCCACCCCTTGCCCTTCCTCTAGTCGCCGGCCGCCCCTTCCATGGAGTTTCAAATTTTGAAATTTCTTAATTTACACCATCAATTTAATTGATTTTCAACTTCAAATTTGAAATTCAAATTGTTTAAATTGATTGTCCTCCTAAATGGAAGTTTTCTCTCCTTAAGAAAGCTGAAATTTTATTTCAGATTTTTGTAAAAATCTGAAATTAAATTGGTGGTCCCCACTTATTCAAAACTCAAGCCCCTCTCTCCTCCTTATGTGGCCGGCCCCCCTTAATGGGCCATCTCTCTCTCCAAATTACATTAATGGCTCCACTAAATCAGCCCCTAATTACCTCCTCCATTAATACCCATAGCTATTATTGAATTAATTTAAAATTTCAAATTAATCTCCCTCCAAAATCACTTGAAGCTGAAATTAATTTCAGTTTTCTAAATTCCTCCCTCTCCCTCTAGCTCACGACTGAACCCTCCTCTCCCAATTTACTGGCTGCTCTCCTCCAGCCCACTGTCCACTAGTTTCATACAATTTCCTGCTGTCCCGCATCTTTGGAGAGACGCTCAAGGGCCAAAACTGCTGTTCAAGCCTCCATAGTGGGTGTCCAAACACCCCTAGCTGCTGTTCACAATACCAGCAGGCTTCTTCCTACTGTCATGCCGTCCAGAAGGTTCCCACACCCACTGCCTCAAGTTCCTGGACGTGTTACCCTGCTGCCCTGAAATTCCTGCCAAGGAAATTAAGTAGTTTCTCTGCTAAGAATCCTCCGGTCAACAGTTTTCAGCAAACAATTTGCTGTCCTGCATCCTGGAACATCGCTAATCGCGGTCCAGAAGTTCCAGGCGTTCCACAGCAGCTGTCCAAGGTCTTATTAAGCCCAATAGGTGGCAGCCCAGAATTGTTTTAAATGCTCAGAGCTGCTGTCCAGTTATTTCCGTAAGCTCTTATTGCTGTCCCGCCACCTAGGAGCTCCATATTGCTATCCAGCAACATCATGAAGGTTCGTGGTTGCTGTCCACTTCATTCTCAGCTTTCAAACAACCTTTCCGGAGTGCGTATCTCTCTTGTCTTTGGGTAAATTAGACACCCGACTCTATATCTTCATAGTTGCATCCATGAATGTGAATTTATTATCTTCATGAAGATCATATTAATGCTTCTCCGCTAAAACCTAGTAATTGAAAGAGTTGTGTGAAGGATCTTCTTGTAGCGACTAATCTCATTGTTATTTTAGGGATTCATCGTTGAAAACTAATCACGTATGCATCGTTAGATTAAATTGAATGTTTTACAATCTTAACTCCTTATATGTGATTTAGCCTAAGCTCGTTTTACCGCTTTTAATGTTTTATCTCGTCGTTCAAATCATCATAAAGACATAATTATTTGTTCTCTCTAAAATTAAGCGTGCAAATTCATTAAGTATATCATCTTTGCATGTATGTATCACATCAGAAGGACTTGCAAAAGTGGCCATAACCCTATTTAAGGAAAATGTAACCTCATGAAGAAGTTATGAGAGATGGCAGATAAGAATCAAACACCTGATCTACAGAAGAGGAAAAATTAATGTTTAACAATAGTAATGGCTAAAAATAAGCAGCTTTGCTGTTTTTATAACAAGTTTTTTTAATAAATCTGCAACAATAGATATATTGAATATAATTATGGTATGCCATATTTCCTGACTAATTTCATGATGTTAGTCCCTATAAACACCCAATCCTGCAAATATAAATAGGTTTGAATTTGATCTCTCTTTATTCCTCATCTATCTACCCTATCATACATAAATTTTCATTGAAAAATCTCCACCTCATCATGTGAGGTCTGTCCGAGGCGAGCCACCTAGTATTCGCCCAGTCTCACCAACATGCAGTGAGTCACAGGCACCGAACTCACTCACCCGTAACCATCATACAGCTTTCGCTCATGAGCTCCTCGTTGTGCCCACCCATTGCTTGTAGCACATGCTTACACACTAGTATGTAGTCATCATTCAAATTGCTTATGTGAGCTTCATCTCAGCCACATCATGACAATTAACACCAAACCCTTCCCTCGACAACCTGATGTTGCCGCCTCACCAACAAATAGCTTGGTCACGCCACCCTTAATCATCCATATCCATGCCACTAAGCAAGCGAACCCTCTTAGAGGTTCTTTCTTGGTAACTAATGCTTCTTTATGACGCTGTCCTATGCTTGCTCGTGATACAAGCTTGACTCCTTCATCAACGATGGCTTCCCAGTCAATTTTACGCATTAATAGTATTTCACTTATAATTTCTCATTTACAATCACTCCCACTAGAGTCATTGCTTCCATCAATACTATTGGATCGATTCTATAAATGATACTCCCTGTCTTCTCCACCAACTCGATTCTGTGGGCTCCGAAAATTACATAAGTTCCGCGTCCGGCATCTCTGCGCCAGTCTATTTTCTTTGTTTGTGATGATGACGGCGGAGAGTTTTAACGAGATTAGGTTTCGGGTGAATTTTCATAAGGCAGATTGGGTTTTAGATAAGACACTACACAGAGATTTCGCCCTCATTTTGTGAGGACTTTATAATCTGAGATCTGGTTTCACATAGGCACAAGCCCCTATAGTTAATTACCCTCCCGATAATGAGAAAGAACATTCGATTAAGGTTAGTCGTTAAAGTGGTTACGTGGGTTGTAGATCCAACCTATAATAGCAACAGTCTTAGGGTTTGAATTTTGGATTTTTGTGGGCTCCGAAAATTCGCCCTCGGCCTCCACTCGCTGCGCGATTTCTTTTTTTATCTGAGCGAGGGAGTTTTAACGAACTAAGTTCCGAGGTAAATTTTGGAAGGCAGATGGGTTTGTAGATAAGACACTACCCAGAGATTTCGCCCTCATTTTGCGAGGAAAAAGATATATATATATATATATATATATATATATATATATAGAGAGAGAGAGAGAGAGATCAGATATCACTCTTGCCTACTCGCTCCTCCTCGACCACCACTTGGAGTTCTTCTGGGCCACCACTTGACACCCAGAGTTCTTCCAGACTACCACCTGATACCCAGAGTTCTGCCAGACCACCACTTGATGCATAGACTTCTGCTAGACCACCACCTTAGGTTCGGACTTTTGCAGGACCACCACTTGAGGCCTAGACTTCTGTTGGGCCATGACTTGACACCCAGAGTTCTATCAGAGTACCACCCTACTACTATGTTCTTTCTGACCCATGTCTCCTGCTGACTACAGTCCTTCCAACACCTTCATTGCTGACTACGGTCTTTCTGACCTCTATCCTATCGACTATGGTCCTTCTAAGGAAATAAATGTATATGTTGATTATTGTAACTCCCACCATGTAATGCGCTTTATATGATATACATTTGTGACATCATGACATGGTCTTCCCCCCAATGAAGGGCCTCAACTATAATCGATTGCAAATACCAGTGGATTCATTCAAACTAGGCCAGGACCCATGGTTTTCCCCCTTTTTAGGAGTTTTCAGGTAAAAACTCTAGTGTCTCTTATGAACACTACACTATCTCTTTCATCTGCTTGTGTGCAGGATCTTTGTACAATGCTAAAATGTTAAATAATATAATTCTCTATTATCGTGAATATTCCAGGAAGCAACAATATGGTATTTTATTTTTCTTAACTCCAGTAAAGTGTCTCCTACAATGGCACCATAAGTTAAATATCCACTAAATTAGTCAATCCATATTAACATTAAGGGAAAACAAGTTGACATAGAAGAAGTGGAAAATAATATAATAAACTTAGAAATAGAGCTAGTGTAGTTTGTAGAGATAAAGTAAATGGTAGAGCAACAGGTCAAGGAAGTGTTAGTTAAATCTCATGGTACTTCATCTATTCTGAAGGGTAGATCATATCAGGAAGAATATGGCTTTGGGAATGGATTTGTACCTCCTTTATTTAAAAATTTTGATGGTATGAGGAATCCTAAATAATATCTTGCACATTTTAGGGCTAGTTGCTATAATATTGGAGGTAGTGATGCACAATTATTTAGGCAATTTGTTAATAGTTTATCCGTCATTATATTTGATTGGTATATTAAACTACCCAATGGGTCAGTCCATACTTTTAGTGACTTCAAAGGGTTATTTCTAAAAAGGTTGGCTTATGCAAAACATCACATCACTGTAAGTGATCTTGTAGAAGAGAAGTAGAAACTAGGTGAAAGTTTTGTAGACTATATTCTAGGATGGAAGAATCTTAGCATGAGGTGTGAGTCGTAGCTGTAAGAACAACATGCTATGAAAAAAATATTCATGGTATGATCGCCTTTTTTTAAGGTTTTATAATTAAAACCAACAAGAAGTTGTTGAATAAAGTGTCTAATTTCCAAGAGAAAGATTCTTGGCTACCATTCTGAAAAGATCAGTCTTCTTCTGAAAAGATGAAATTAAAGACTCAGAAATTCTTGGAAAAAAATCAAGATCAGTGTCTATAGTTGATAAGGGAAAATAGCCAATGAAGATTCGAAAAGAGAATTAGAAAGGACATCCTCAGTATAATAATACAATAGAGCAAATAATAAGCAATAATTCCTACCTCTATCTAATCTTATCTATGAAGAGATGAGAGAAGTTTTAGGCATTTAAAATAAACTTATCTATTTAAAGGAGTGGTTATAAAAAGAATTTCAAAAAGTCTTTTAAAGAGACTAGAGTTTAAGCTCCTAGATTCTAGGAGACAGTAAGAGGTGGGTAAATAAGGACAACCAAATTATTACCCATAATATAGAATGCTAGGTCATGAGTTGGAAGATTGCATAACTTTCAAATAATAACTTACAAGGAATATTGGAGATGGGTCAATTACGATACCTTATGGAACATTTAGTTTATTTAAATCAAGAATCAACTAAATGAATAATTGGTGAGCCTTCTGTACCATCATCCATAATAAAATTTAATAATAACTAGGATGTAACATTTAATATTATACCATTAATCTAGAAGAATTTTAAACAAGATATATTATTCATGTTTCAGGAGTCTATAGGATTGTAGAGTCCCATCCATATTTATATGGTATCTCCTGATATAGATTTGAATAAAGTTCCTATCAAAGAGCCTAAGGAAGTACGAGTCAATCAAGCTTTTACAGTCTCAAAGAAGCAAGAAGATAATAAAGTTAATGTTGCATCAGATAAGATAGTTATCTCTACATATGTATAGTCTAAAACTCTTGAGCCTTTAATATTGTATTACATTTATTTCATCCCTCCTTGGACTAAGAAAGTAATAAAAAAATATAAATCTTATTTATGTTTGCCAATGAATATTTGGATAAAAAAAAAACAATTCTTAGGAAATATTTATAAATGAATTAGAATAACATTGTCAATATTTTTCTAATAGTTACTCCTATGTTCTCAATGTTTAAGGTGATCATATCAATATTGAATTAGAAATTTCTAATTCAGATAATCCATTAGGAAATAATGCATAGATAATTAATTAGAAAAAAGTTAAACAACTCGACATATCTTTCATGAAGAGGTGATCTAAGTTAACCTTTATAGTGGTAAAGTTCTATCTCTTTGAACTTTAGCCATAGACAAAGGGAAACAAGTTGTAAATAATTCAAAAGCTCCAAATCAACCACAACCAATTCAAGATTTAGATACAATAAATATGAAGTTCCAAAAGTGGATTACAACATCTAAAAACATCTCAAAAAACTACCAATGAAAGTGACTCTTTACGATGCTCTAGTTCTTTCCAAAGAAATAAGTGAGGCTTTAATCAAAGCCTTACTTGACCTAAAGATTTGTATGGTTCATCTAGCATCAACACAATTAGAAGTAGCTCTATACTTCAAAGAAGTTACAGGACTCACATTTTTACATAAAGATTTTCTCTTTGGAACAACATATCATAATCATCTATTATACATCTCTGTGAATATTGACAATTTTAAATTATATCATATGCATATTCATTTTTGTGCATTGATCAACATTATGTCCCTCAGAACTCTTGCATATTTGAAAGTGGATACTCACAAACTTTGTTCGGATAAAATGATTTTGCAAGGATTCAACAGAAAAGATGTGAGGGCCTTGGGTTTAGTAACCTTACTTTTAAAAATAGAAACCCTAAAAAACTAAAGCCAAAATTTAAATAATAGATTATGAAGCTTCTTTTAATGATCTCCTGGGTAGATCATGGCTTCATGAATATAAAATGGTGCCTTCCACCTTTCATCATTGTATCAAATACTACTTATACGGGTAAATTGGTGCATTAAATGTGACTTATAACTATTTTTTATTCACAAAGTCGGTGTATACCAAGATGCTTCATACTATTTGCCTAAGAAGTAGACTATTTTATCTAAAAATCTCAAACTTGTTGAACTAGAATTAAATGAAATGAAAGAAAAGAAAGAAAAAGTAAAAGTAAAAGAAGAAGAAAAAAAGAAGAAAAGGAAGAAGAATAACATTTCGGTTTTTAACACAATGTTCACTGGTCATCTACCCCTCCCTCATAAAGAGTTTGTAGAATTACACAATGATTTAGAGGAAGGGGTGGAAGTTGGCAAGATCAAATAAGTTAAGAAAATGAAAAATATAGCATAAAAATAAGGGAACAATCAAAACATATTTATTTGTAAATCATCTCAGAGGATGAATCATATATAATTAAGAAGAACACACAGGCTATAGAATATAAAAAATTTATTAATGTATCAATGTGTGCGATTTCTACATAAACTAATAGAGATGAAGATAGGGTGTAGGTCGCTAGGGAAGATAGTTCAAATTTATCTACCATGGAGAGGTTAAAAAGGTATATTAACAATATGACCTTAACCCCACTATCCCAAAGCCATGTAAAAAGGTTATAGGTGAAAGTCTCTCTTGCTTAAAACCCTAATATTAAAGCTAATATCTTCGTACTTTCCATTAGTAAACCACTTGAAATTGATGAAATTCTCAATGATCCATTTATGTATGAGATAATAGAACTGCCATTGGACTGGTATTCAAATTGTGTAAATAAATTTCTTAAGCAAGGTTGAACACCCTTAAATTGGACTATAGGCAAAGCCCAATCATTTAAACACCTATGGACTACAAAATACCATAAATACACATTAAGATTATGTGTTGGCTTCACTACTCTATGTTTATTGGATGATGGAAAGTATTTCTTAGTAATAGTAAATAATCTAGAGTGTGATATCCACTTCTCAACAAATGTTAAATCTTTTAATGAACTCTTTTATAAACTTTAGATGATCTAGATGACTCTCAATTTAGGGATGCACCTCCTGAACTTGAAGATGAGATCAATTTATAATAGTCAATCTAAAAAAAAATATGGGCATCAAAGAAGACCCTCATCTAATTTTCATAATCTGTTTGTTGAATGTACATAAGGAAAATAACATGATAGAGTTATTATTAGAATTCAAAGACTATTTCACTTGGTGTTATGTGTAAGTCCTTATTTGACATCCATTCTTCACATAGTTTTTTATGGTTAGGTGTGGTTCTAGACATGACATCATTTTTATGTCAAGTTATTTAGGGTTAAGTGTGATTACTTTTACAACATCCTTTCTTTAACAATTTTTTTTGGATTAGGTGTAAATTTGATATGACATCCTTTCTTCGTCCAATTTTTTAGGGTTTTCTGTCAGCCTTGATATGAGATTTTTCATTATGTAGTTTTTTGGAGTTAGATGATAGTCTTAATATAACAACCTTTTTTCTTCCATTTTTTTAGGATTAGGTGTGGGTGTTGATATGACATCCCTTTTTGGTGATGTTTTTTTAGGTTTAAGGATGCATCATCCTTTCTTCATTTAGTTTTATGGGGTTAGATATAAGTTCTATTATAACATCCTTTTTTTCAATAAGTTTTTAGGGTTATGTTTGTGTTCAGATATGACATCCTTTCTTCATCTAATTTCTAAGATTAGGTGTGGGTTCTAATATGATAATTTTTCTTTGCCACTTTTTAAGGTTAGGTGTGAGTCTTGATACTTCATCCAATTTTTTAGAGTTAGTTGTAAATCCTTCTATAGTATCCTTTCCCTGTTAAGCTTTTTAGAATGTATGTTCTACTATGTCTTTCTTCCTATAATAAAATATAGTTCAAAAAGTTAAGTATAAGTCCACTAATGACATCTTCTATTCATGATAATGTCTAATATTAATTATTAAATTTCCTAAGGGATCCCCCTTCTTGATTAAAATAAGCTTCAACCATAATAGTTTCAACTAAACCAAACCTAGATCAGTCTCAAATCTAAAAAAATGTTAAAAAATAAAAGTGATTAATAATCATATCGATACAAGTTTGATTGAACTCAAATCTACTCCTCTAATTTCAAAATCTCATCTAAATTCAAGTTCTTTTTGTATATAGTTCATTTTCTCAATAAATAACAATACGTGCAATAAACTAAGGAAAACTAAAAAAGTTTGTTAGTAGTCCATTTATTGACATGATCATTAAATGAGGTATGGTCCCTCTTCTTTTCTATCCTTAGTGCTTAGGTGCTCCTACCTTAGTCTAAGCTTTGCCTGTAGGAACTAATAGATATAACCTAAATAATTAGTCTTGTCTCGTATTAAAAAACTCAATACTAATTATAAGCACCTCCTAATGGAATTAGAGGATCTTCAAAAAAATTTCCAACCCAACCTTAGAGCCAAAACCATGTTAAAACCTAAGAATTTGTATATTTACCAAATATGAGACTTAATAATCTCATTTTAACCTAAACATGAAACCGTTACCTTAAAATTGAACCAATGGAACCTAGAAAATTAAGGGATTAATTTAAGTCACCAAAGATCATTAGCTAGCCTTGATTGGACAATTTTGACCTATGAATTCCTAAAATAAACCATTTTATCAAAGGCCATGTAATTTAAATTCCTTAATTAACCTAGCCATTATAGGCCCTAATATTGGATCCTAAGTATTCTAAACAAAGCCAGACTCTTCCTTATCTTGACACAAGTCTCATCCTTAAACCATGGTTAAAATTCATAAAACCTAAAATTATTGACCTCTTTTTTGTATAAGGTTAAACTCTAAATCAAAATTCCAATCATGGTATTCAAATCATTGAATTCTATTTTAATTAGAGTTCCCAAGATTTTGATTTTAATGATGATAAATATTATTGGATTTAACTTTATTTCTCCAAGTATTATTATTACATATTTCTCTTATTTGCACTAAAATTTTAGGTACATCATACACCATGCATCAATAAAGGATCAAGACTCAAGACTGGATAAAATAGGTTTGATATTTGCAAGAGTCTATATTTTAACTTATTTATTTTTATCTTTCTTCACTTAATTGTCTTTTAAAAGGTGTATACTAACTTAGCAACCCTGTAGACAAACATAGGGGGAGTGAAACTTAGAAGTTCAAAATTTGGAAAGTTTATAATACATTATCTTGATCGTACAATACGAGTGGTTGATCAGAAAATAGATAAAAATGGGTAATTGAGAAATAAAAAATTTGAATTAATCATATTCTATAAACTAAATCATATAGGATGATCAATTTAAATTTGAGCCCCCAGTTGCCAATCAAAGTTAGGTAGTATTTTTGAATTTAAGTTTAAAACTAGTTATATTGTATGAACACATTCATATTGTATGATATTTGAAATCATACCTAAATTAATCCTTAGAGATAGGCAATCAAAATAAGGTTTAATAAATAAATCCAATCATACTATACATTCTAATCATATTGGATGATCGAAAGAGTTTATTTTGATCATCCTAAAGATCATCCTGCATGAACCTTGATTAGATTGAACGATTCATATAATACTATCATAGTTAAACTATATGATCGTAAGAGATGCATTATCATCCTAGTTATTATTTTGGATGAACTTAAGTAAATTTACTAATCAAACCAAATGATCAATAATTCAAATAGTATGATTATTTTAAGATTATTGAACTGCTCATACAAAGGTTCATTCATTATACTGGATGGATAGGGATTTTGAACAAATCATACTATATGATCCTTGGATCATACTGCATGATCCTTGGATCATACTGTAAGAAGAGAGGCAACTGAATTAGAAATTAAGGTTTTTTAAAGCCTTGTATTTATACATCTCTTAATTCATTTAAGAGAGTCTTTGTCCAATTTTTCTGAGAGAGCTTTTCTATAGGTTAGGGTTTGAAGGGAGAGCTTTATTCTTGAGAGATATAGAAGTGCGGTTTTGAGAGAGAAGAGCCTTATGAGATCAAGGGACTATGTGAGAGGATTTTACACATCATTGCTCAATGAACATTCACCTTTTCCTTAAAGATTCTTTTCTTTGCTTAAGGGAAACTCCATGGTTGCATCAAAGGATTTGGTTGCTCATCCGCACTGACTTGGTGAAATGGATTTAACTACTCTTCTACACTAGGTTGGAGAAAGGGATTCAACTTCTCTATCGTACCATGAAGGATAGAAGTAATTTTGTAAGGGTTTCTTTACCTTGATAGGGGGACGGAAGGAGGGTCACTAAAAAATTTGTGCAATTCACAAAGAGGACTCAAGGGAGTGGGTGTAGGTCAAGTTTTGATTGAACAACTATAAAATTTATATTATGCTCCTTCCTTTTTCTTTTAGCAATTTATTTTTGAAATTTTTAATTTCCTGCATATTACATTCTTGCGAATCTAGGTTGATAATATTATGATTATTTTGAATTAAATTTTTTGTGAGTAGGAAAAAAATAACAAAAATTTGAATTATAAAAAAGAAGAAAAATATATTTTTGTTCCCTATATATATAAAAAAGGAAGAATATATATATATATATAAAGGGAAAACCCACAAAGGGGCCTGTTCGTTAATTTATTGAAAAAGGTACCTAATCCTTAAGGGGACCTCAAGCTTTCTACTGCTCAAAAGATCTACAATCATAAAAAACAAAAAACAAAACCTATAAGCTCAAGTTCCCTATCACAAAATAATACAAAAATACCTTGGTACATTCTACGGTGCTCAAGCATAAGCACCCAAAAAAGGAGCAACCCAAAAATCTTCAAAAGCTTCAGCCAGAAGAAAAATTCCTGCAAAACTTTTGATAGGCACAAAGAACAAAATAGCAATATATAAAAGGATAATAAGTAATAAGAATAATAAAGTGGGCCCACCCGAAACAACCACCAAGATGCCAGAAGAAAACCAAGTACTTAAGAGAAACAACAACATAGTATACCCAAGCAATAACCAGCTCTCTCATACAAAAATGTAGTAAAGCCTAGTCCAACAAGTATGGCTAATGGTAAGATAGTCTTTTTATAAATGGTTAGTAGGGTTTGCCATCTAAATCGACCACCTTTTAATCAAATTGCTAAAAAAATACTTACAAACGCACCATATTTTCATTAATCCTCCAAGGGTAGCAAGAAATATCATCAAATCCATTAGATCATGGGTTGGTTGAATTATCTTTTATTCTTCTTACTATCATGACTATTTGACATTGGTTTGACAGAGTTTTTTTCCTTTAGTAATAGCATTAGATAGTAATATGACATTAAGGACATTATAAGACAATCATCAAAGCCATTAATCTGAAGATTTAGTGGACTGTGATAGTCTTTGCATACTCCACCTTTAAAATAGGACAAAGAGAGAGAAAAGTGGGCTGATTTTTTTCCTCCTTCTTGGATTTGACTCTTTAACTTTCTCTACAAGAGTCTTTTGGACAAGGAAAAGAAGTGAAATATGAAGAAGTTGTTGATTTCTCTCTCTCTCTCTCTCTCTCTCTCTCTCTCCCCCCTTTCCCTCTCTTGAAGATTTTAGCTAGCTGTCCCTTTATTAAGGATTTTCATCATCTCTTCCATCCACTAAGGAAAAAAATGAAATTGGAGGGTTTCTTGGACATATTTATCCCTTCAGCTATGGGAAATTGTGAAGATGTTGTTTCCTTCTCTCTCCTTTTCTCACTCTTGATGATTTTTGGCAAAGGAAGAGATTAAGGCTACTATCCATCCCTTCGAGAAAGAAGAATAAAATGTGGGGGGTTATTTTAGAGCATTTGACTAACAAAACTTTTAACAGAACTCGATGTTTTAATATCATTGCGTTTAGATTAATTTCTAAACAAAAAATTTTAAATATATAGTGGCTTAAAAGTAAGTGAAATCCATCTTTTTGTCTCATTTACTTGCAATATGATTACTGCATAAAAAATTGAAATGAATAGTGGCTTTAATGTGAGTTGATTCCACAGTTTATATTATTTACCTACAATGGAATTGCTAAATAAAAATATGAAATGAATTGTGGTTTAAATGTGAGTTGGTTCAATGGTTTATTTCATTTATTTACAATTTGATTCATAAATAAAAATCATAAATGAGTTTTGTGGTAATGTGAATGAGATCCATATTGTTTATTTAGAATTATAAGATATCTGATTTATAATTAATTTATCTAAAATTTGAGATGGAGGGTTTCTTAAAATGCAAATGTATTTTGTGCCATAGTCTGTGTCCTTTGCACTAATATATATATATATATATAATCAGCTGTAGATTAGTTAATATATATTCATGTTATTTGTTTTTAATAAATGGAAGGATAAAAGTAGAATAAACCTAGATACAAATGTAAATGGAAGAGTTAAATGCAAATATAATGTATCAAGATTGTATTTGGATTATGTTGTAAATTTAAGGCATTGTAAAAGATTAAAGGTGATTACTAATATATATAAAGGACTCTAAAAGGAAATGTATTTTTTTTCCTTCGAGCATCACTATCTTTCAAAATTATATAATGAATAAAGAAGAATAATAAGTAAACACATTTAAACCTACTTCATTCATAAGAATAAAAATTTTGTATGTTGAAATGCAGCTTGGCCACCTTAATTTTAAATTAGACCCTGAGAATTATTTATATTCCAAATAAATAAATAAATGGTTTTATTTAAGCATTTACTTCATGCATCATACATAATGTTAGTTAGATGTCATTTCATATTTAAGATCCATGATTAAATTTTCATAATTAAAAATCCTTAATCCCTTAGGATTTGAGCCATCCTATCTTGTATTCATAAGGAATTGATTGATGTTTAGGATGTTAGCTGGCTATCCACTCAAGGTAACCTAAATCTAAATGATGCATTCTTACTGTCCTCTCTAAATGCTAAATAAATTATAAATTTAAATTTGTTTAAAAAAGATAAATTAATCGTTAGGAGTAAGCTCAAAATTTTAATGAAATCCACATATATTTTGAAAGTCTAATTTGTATTTAGATTAAGAGTATTCTCTACATAGATTTAATTTATTATATAGGATTGCCATTATAGGGAGTATATAAATTGGTATAAAATAAACCCTACTTTAGTTTAGTAAAGTAGGATGAAAATCTTTGGATGTAGATTTTAGCCAATTCCCATATTAATTTCATAATGTAAATGATACGTCAATGTGAATTTTATCTTACGTGATGCATTTCAACATTCATTATGCTTAGTTTAGTTGTAAAATTAAATTTTGTTTCTCTTTTCAAGTGGTTAGAGTTGCATTAGTCTGTCTCTTGAGGATGTATAATGTTGGCTATGTGGATTTATTGAAATCCAGGATCCCTAGTATGAGATTTTAATGACAAAAATTAATTTTGATTGAATTATTACATTCTTCCCTGAATATTTTAGATGTTATTTTTTTGTGAGCACTAACATTTCAGGTAAAATACACACCGGTCAAGACTGGGTAGAATAGGATGTAAAAGAGTCTGTAATTTATATTCTTTTTTTTTGCATTTCTTCAGTCAAGCCACAAAAGAGTGTATTTATTTGGGTAACACTGCGCACACATAGGGGGAGATTCTTTTTTAAATAATTGTTTTAAAAACAAATCATACTGTACGATTTTAATTAATACTATACTATCTATTATCTGAGAATATGCTTAATGACTAAATTGAAAGATTAGTTTCTATGAAGTAATCATACTATATTATCTTAATCATACTGATAAATTTATTTGGATCTAAAAACCCTAACCACCATATTAATCCAAGTAATATTTTGAATTTTGAGTTTTGAACTATTTATACTTTATGATTAAAATCATACTTTACGATCAAAATCATACTTTACGATCATTTGAAATCTTGCTAAATTTAGTCCCCATAATTAGATAATTAAATCATGGTTAATTTATGATTTTTGATTCATACTATGTGATCCTTATCATATTGTACAAAGAATTGAGACAGAATTCAGTTGTCCCATAAATCATGCTGGACTGAACCATAATTTTTATTCTAATCATATGGAATAATATTAATATCATACTAGATGAACTATTTGAAATTAACTAATAATACTGAACAATATATAGTATGTGCTGATTAACAAAGATGGCCTTTGATCATCCCAGGATTTGTCCCGTATGAATAGAAGAAATATAATTGATAGTATTGGATGTTCTCTTGATTATATTGTACGATATGTTCAAAATTTTTAAATTGTCATTCTCCTTCATATGGATGGGACTAATTTTGAACTGATCATACTATATGAACCTGCATTGTATTATACGAACAATGATGGCTAACTTGAATTATTAGGGTTTCTTGAAGCCTATTAAAAAATCAATTCTTTAATCTATTTTCATATAGAAGTGAAGAGGGGAATATGGCAAAAAAGTAACACTAAGAGGGAGCTTTTAAAGAAAATCAGGGTATGTTAGACGAAGGAGAAGGCAAGCTTGAGCGTGAGGGAGAAGGAATGTGAAGTGAATCACATGGCTGCTCTGGGGTAGCTGTCGGGCAATTTGCATATTTGCCTTCTAGTGGCCTTTAAGAGTCTTGTGGGAGCTCTCTAGGGAGAAACTTCTTACTCAGTCCTCAAGGTTCTCTGCCTTCTCCATGAGGGATAAAAAGGAGTCAAGGTTCTCTATCTGTAAAAGGTGTTTTGGTTCTCTATCGCACCGAGTTGGTAAAAGAGAGGTTTATAAGGGCTTCTCAGCCTTACTGAGGGAGCAAAAGGAGAGTCATTTTATGTTAGTACAATACATGAAGTAGAGGACTTCGGGAGCTGATGTAGGTCAAGCTTTGATAAAACCACTATAAAATTTGGTGAGTTCATTCAAATTTTACTTTTTTCTCTTCATCGTAGCTATAAATGCTTGATAAATTTCTTAGATCTATATCTTAATGTGATAATTAAAGTTGCACCATCAATGATTATAAAGGCATTTTTAATTTTTTAGCTTATGTATAAAAAAATTAAATTATTTATTTCTAATTATTTTGAAAAAATCCAAAAAATTAGTACTCTTACTTAGGATTATTTTTTGAAAGCACCAATTCATCCCCCTCTTGGCACATCTCATACATTCAGGTGGTATTAGAGCAGGGTCTCAAAAATAGTATTTTAGAAAATCTTGAGATAAATGATCGATGGTACATTTTGGTAATCAAATACAATGAAGGGTTATTCGATGACCCGTCCACCTTTATTTTAAAATATCACATTTGATTTTTGAAAAGCTCACATGTCCACATTTCTTTTATCCCTTGATAATAGAATTTGGTATATGATTCAATCTGGTTACTCACTTCCATTGCATATTGTTAGTGGTGTTAAAATTGATATTTCCTTTAATAAATGAAGCAATAAGCACAGGGAACTTGAACAGTTGAATGCTAAGAATAGTTTCTTTTGCACTTTAAAATTAGAAGACTATATGCGAGTTTCTACATGCACTACCAGAAAAGAGATTTGATTTGGGATAGGTTGTGTATCACCTATGAGGGAATAAATGAAGTTAGACAGTCTAGGCTAAATATTCTTTTACATGACTACAAACTTTTTTGCCTGAAACATAGTGAGACTGTGTATGAAATGTACACTAGGTTGACCCAAATAGTAACATCCTTGTATGCACTAAATATTGAATTATTTAATTCTGAAACGGTCAATAAGATTTTGCATTATTTTCCTAGATCTTATGATGAAAACATAATAATAATTACTGAATTAAAAGATATAAATGTTTACTCTACTAAGAATTTGCATGGATCACTCATTGCCTATGAGCATGGGGTAAGTCAAAAGGCAAAATGATGCTGGAGAAAAAAAAAGGAGAGAAATATAGCACTAAAAGCAAATGGTTTTGATAGTAATAAATCTTCAGTAGATGAGGATGATGAAAAAGCCTTGATGATGCACTAGTTAGGGAGCTTTCTAAAAATAAAATAAAAATTTAATCAAAATAATTGGAGCAAAGGTATAGTTCACAAAACTACTAAAGTTTTCTCTGATACAATTTGCTTTGAATTCAAGAAGCCAAGAGACCTTCAAGTTGATTACCCCAATCTAAACTCTCACCAAATCAAAGAAAAGGGTGAAGAGAAACAAAATTAAAAAAGGGGCAAGCAGAAGACATAGAAAGCCTTTTGGGCTGACACAACCTCAGACTCATCAGAAAAAAAAAGTAGTGGAGGAGGTAACAAATTTGTGTCTAATGGCTAATAATAATATTGATCTATCTTTTTTTTTTTTTTTAAGAAATTAAAATTTGCATTAAGAGAAAAAGATGAACAACTTATTACAAACTAGAACAAAAGAAATTAAGGGTTTCTTGATCCAACAGGGAAAGAAACCTTATTGAAAGCATATTTGTTAAAACTAAATTTATTATAATTTAAATGAGACCCAATATTTCCCATTTTAAAACCCTTGGGGTGGAGGGGATTCCAAAAATAAAAAACAACCTAAAAGGTTGATTAGTATCCCAGAGTTCCCAATTGGTTAATAAATAAGACCTAGTAACGATCCCATAAACAATTATAATATATTTAGAAAACAAATATAAAACTAAAAGAAAGCAAAGGAAACTAAATAAAAAACATAGAAAATAAGTACAATTCTCCATCAATAATTGAGAATCATATAAGAAAAATTCCAGTAATATACTCTGATGCCACTTCAAAAACCCGAGTCTGTAAACCAAAGATAGTAATCTGAGATACTCTTTGATCATAAATTCCATCATCAAATAACTTCCAAAGACCTCCATGTTTTAGTTCCCCATTTAAGAGTAAGAAAGCACTAATGAGGGGAAGAACCCCTCACAAACTTCTTTGTACTTAGATATGTCATTCTCCTTCTAGGAAAGTCTTCCACCGGTCCCAAAGCTTGTAGTTCTTTGAAAAGTTTATGCTTAAAACCTGAAGAATGATCCAATTAAGGTTAACTTCCGAAGAGGGAGTAACAACTTCATGTAATTCCAAAGTAGTAGATCCACTTGAAACTTCCATATCATTAGGAGATTTCATGGAAATGGCTGAAGGAAGAGCTTCTATTGGTTCAGCCACTAATTTTATTTCAGAACTAACGACTTCCTCTACTCCTTCCAGCAATTGAGAAAGTTTGAATTCAAAATTTTAAGCTTCCACTGGATCAGCAACCAACTCTAACTCAACACTAACAACTACCTCAATTTCTTCCATAGTACTTGTAGTTTTGAATTCAAATTTTGAATTCTAAATGGACTCCATAGGAAGACAAGCATGTTCCAAAATTAACACATCAGAGATAATCCGACAATGGATTAATGAAGATCCATCAATTAGTTTTGAAATTACTAAATGATAAGAGGGGGGGGGGGGGGAATTGGATACACCCACCTCTCGAACGGCGCAAAATCACTTACTTAAACTAAACTACGGCTAGGGTTTTGGATCTGAACATATCGTACAGTACGAAGGTATTCGTACAGTACGATCTATTCACAGAATCGTCCACATAGCTTGGATCGTACGGTACGAATTAAATTCGTACAGTACGATCTCCAGAGAAGAAATTTTATTACATTTTGTAGTTAAAAAACAAACTCTCCCCCTGTGTGTGTGCATGGTTGCTCTTACTCTTATGCATTTTATGGCCAGACTCAATAAAGTAAAAATAAAATAAATAGAAAATTACAATGTTTGACTAATATTCCTAATCTACCCGGTCTTGAGTCCTCCTTTCGTCCCGAGTCACTTGTGATCTTCCTGAAATGTTAGTACTCAAGGACAATAGCAAATAAAATAATATTCAATGAAAAGTTTTTCCAAAATACTCATTATTTGGCATCATCAAAATCTCAAACTCGGGGTCCTGGGTTGCAACAAGATTTTCATCCAGATTTTGATCAATAAGACAATTAGCATCTTTATTAAAACTTTTACCAAAATCTTCTCTGTCAAAAACTTCAACTAAATCAGCTTCTAAATTATTATTGTTATCAAGAGATAACACAATATGTTTATTGGAAATTAGAAGATCTTGTGGTGAATCTTCATCATGACTTTTATCCAAATTTCTCTTAACAGGATTATCCTTAAAGAGATAATTAGATTTCCTTTTTTTTAAATAAAATTTATTGCCTTTTTTGAATTTAAATTTCACATGCATCCATGGCCCATATGAATAATCTTCAACTAGGAGTGAATTTTTAGGAACTTCTTTATCAACAAAATCCAAATTTTGATAAACATTTGGACATACAGAATCTTTGTGTCTAATTCTTCCACATTTGAAACAAATATATGATAGATTTTCAAATTCAAAATTCTGAAAAAATCTACCATGAAGACCTTCAACCCAGGTACCACAAGGGAGCTTAGAATTCAAGTTAACCTAAATGCAAGCTCTAGCAAACTCCCTTCTCCCCCATCTAAACATGTTGCCATCCAATATTAAAGGAGCCCCGATTCTAGCAATTCTAGTAATATTGGTTTCATCCCAGCAATGTAAAGGAAAATGAGGAAGACGAACCCAAATATGAGAAGAAATCCCATCAAAGGAATTAAGAGAATAGTTAGGTGACCATCTATCTAAACCAATGACAAATCCCCCACATACCAAGGACCTCCATTAAGAACTTCCTCCATTGCTTCATGTGACGGAAAAGAGCACAAAAACCAATCTAATCCAAGCGAGGTTATCTGAAATCCTCCAAATTTAACTCATTGACTTCTTACTTCAATAGCATAGTTTGAAAAAGGCAAGTTTTTTACAAAGAATCTTCACCGCCAATGAATTCCTGAAAAACTTGAACATTGGCTTTTTCATTTTCCAAATCAAGTTTGACCACATTAGCATCTTCATTTCCTTTATGAACTTCATTTAAATTTATTTTAATGTGTGATTTTCTAATTACATTAGAATTATCCAATCCAGATGAAGATACTGGATTTTTGATATTAACATCACCAAGGATGGTATTATCAATACCCTTATCATTCTTCAACAAATTATTATCATTGCAACCTGATGAAGAAGCCTCCATATCATTTTCTTTAGGGATAAAAACTGACATGGGTGAAATTGACTCTATTCAAAACATCAATGACTTCTTTTCTTTTACCTATCTCCGGCAAAGACTTTCGCTTAGAGAACAAACCTCCTTCTCTAATCACCAGAGGAGAGTTCAAAAAATAAGAATTGCGAGGGAAGCTGTGATTGAATGAAAATCTACCTTTTGTATCCAATGTAGTTGGACGCGCATTAGATCTAAAGGAGTTGGTGTTTTGGTCATCCATGGATGACCGGCCACCTTCATCAATCTTCAATGTTTGCAGCTGAAAAACTTCTTCAAAATCCTTACTCTTTTTGTGGAGGTTCTCTCTCCTAACTTGGCCCTCTATAACACTTCTTCAAATTCTTGATCTATCTTATTAAGATGAGGTATGTCAACTCTCCTATGATGAATTACTTATTATTTCTAAAAATATTCATGAATCATATAGGAAGCTTTAGAAAATGCATGCTAGTCTTAATACTGAATTTTCTACTTTGCAAAAAGAGCATGCTAGCTCAATTATTGAGCTCTCCACTATAGATAACGATCATATGGATTTATTAGATGATTTTAATGCTTTAAATAAGAAGCATATTAATTTATATGATTCACACAATTCTTTAATAACATCATATATTGTGCTAGAAAAAGTATTTAAGGATTTAGATGAACTTGCATGTCAATTAGATAGAAGTGAGCATACATTAAAAGTTGAAGTGACAAGCTATCAACATGCAAATAAATATTTACAAGCAAAAATTAATGCATTGGAAAGCAATAAACCACCACCTTCAACGGCTCAACGGAGCAACTCCTCAATACATTATGCATCACATAAACCTAAAAAGAGGCACCATCACACACATAGGTTAGTGAATGCTTTTCCTCGTGTTAGGTGTTACTCTTGTGGTAGTTTAGGACCCATATCCTACACTTACATCATACACTATAGGATACATTTAGTGTCGAGGCCTAAATTGCATTCATCATAGCATAACATGCATACATCTCATTCATTCAAGCATAAGGTTGAACCCAAACTCACTTGGGTTCCCAAAATTAACCTTTAAATGAAATTGTTGGGGTACTCTCATAAAAGGCCTAGTAAGAGCATGAGGTACCTAAACAACAGTTTCTTGAGGAACATGACTTATGATATGAAATAGTTCATCACACTAGAGGCATGGTTAGGAGACAATGTGTCATTGAAGATAAAACCACTAGTAAAGTGGGTGGATTAGGTAATTTAGAAACTCTAAACATCTTATGACGTAAAATGTTCTATTAGTTTATAGTTTAAATCATAATTTGTTAAACATTAGTCAACTATGTTATAAAGGCTTTTCTATAAAATTTCTTTCTAACAAACGCATGATTATCCGAGATGATAAACATGTGTTAGAAGAAAAATGAAGGAACAATGTTTACATATTAGACATGAATTATATTGAATAATCAAATTCCTTGTGTTTCAAATAATAATAGATGATTCATGGTAATGGAATAGAGATTATGCCATACTAGCATGAAAACACTTAGGAATATCTCTAAGAAAAACCTAGTTAGAGGCATACCTAAGTTAGACTTCACTAAGGACCACCTATGTAATGCCTTCCAACTTGGAAAATAAGTGCAATCATCATTTCATCCAATCAAAGAAACCAACACATCTTGGCCATTAGAAATTCTTAACATTGGACTGATTTGAACCAGTTAGTGTAGCCAACCTAAGAGGGTAAACTTATGGATTTGTTATATTAGATGACTTCTCTATATTCACTTGGATAAGATTTTTATCTTATAAGAATGAGTCGTTTGAGAAATTTAGAACCTTCTCCACTTGTCAAAGATAATTGGGATGTGAAATCTTAATAATCTATAGTGATTATGGTGGAGAATTTGAAAATGATATGTTTGAATCCTTTTATCAAGAGATTGGAATAAAACATAACTTCTCTACCCCTAGAACCAATTAGAAGAATGGAATAGCAGAGAGAAAGAATATAATGCTAGTTGAAGCTGTTAAGGAAATGTTAGCTAAATACAATCTCCCTAGATATTTTTTGGCTGAAGTATTGAATATTGCTTGTTATGTTTTAAATATGGTGAATGTTAGATCCAAACTTAATAAGACACCTAATGAACTTCTTAAGGGTAAGGCACTCAATCTTTCCCACTTACATTTTTTTAGATATAAAATCTTTATCTTAATGAATAATAAGTCACCTTTATGTTAATTTGATCCTAAATTTGATGAAAATGTCTTCTTAGGTTATTTATTTATAGGAAAATCCTATAAAATATTTAATTAGAGGACCCTAGTAGTAGAAGAGTACCCTTGTGATATTTGATGAATCTGATAAGACCTCTAAACCTAATCCTGAAGAAGAAGAAGAAGTTGAGGTCATTTAGGGGGTAAAAATCATTGCCATAAGAGATAGGGTAGAACTACATGAGCAATTGCCTAGAGATTAGAGATATTCTTTTAGTCATCCTAGAGATTTAATCATAGGAGACCCATTTGAAAGTGTAAGAGCTTGGCATGGACTTAGGAAGGAGGTTAGTCATTCTACATTTATCTCGATGATAAAACCCACCGATATAGATCAAGCCTTAGGAGATGAATTCTAGATCCAAGCAATGCAAGAAGAACTAAACTAATTTGTATGGGAATTAGTCAAGAGACCTAAGGAGCAAAGCATGGTTGGAACAAAGTGGGCCTTTAAAAATAAGATGATTGACTCAAGAATAATAATTTGAAATTAGGCCAGACTTGTAGCTATGGGGTATAACTAAATTGAGAGAATAGACTTTGAGGAAACCTTTACACCAGTAGCTAGATCAAAAGTCATAAGTATATTGTTAGCCTTTGCTTTCTTCAAGGGTTTTAAATTATATCAAATGGATGTTAACAGTGCCTTACAAAAGGAGGTAATTAAATATGATGTTTATGTTGAGCAACCCCCTTGATTTGAGAATTCATAATTTCTAAACCATGCTTTGAAATTGAAAAAGGGATAATATGGGTTAGATTTAACACCTAGAGCTTGGTATGAATGGTTGAGCATATTTCAATAAGAGAACATCAGTGGTAGAAGAGACCTCCAATTTAGTATTTGATTAATCTAACAAATCTATCAAACCCAGGTCAGAAGAAGAAGAATTTGTTATGGTGACCCAATTTAGAATTTATCAGTGGTAGAAGAGACCTCCAATTTAGAATTTATACCATGATATAGTAGGATTTATTGACCTAAAAAATAGAGTAGAGCCTTATGAACCTATTACCTAAAGATTGGAGATATTCTACAAGTCATCCAAAGGATCTCATGTTAAGAGATCCATCAGTAGGAGTAAGAACTAGGTATAGACTTAGAAATGAGGTTATTCACTATGCTTTTATCCCTTTGATAGAACCATCAAATAATGATCAAACTTTAATTAAGGAATTCTGAATCCTAATCATGCAAAAAGAGTTGAATTAATTTGTTGAGAAAGATGTTTGGGAGTTGGTTAGTAGACCCAAAGACTAGTGCTTAGTAGGCGCCATATGGATTTTCTAGAATAAGATGAATGACTATGGTATAGTAATTAGAAATAATGATAAATTAGTTACTTAGGGGTAAACTCAAGTTGAAGAAATTGACTTTAATGAGATATTTTTGCCCCCTTTAGCAAGACTAAAATCCATTAGAGTGTTGTTAACCTTTTCTTGCTTTATAGGATTCATGTTATATTAAATGGATTATAAAAGAGCCTTTCTAAAATGATTAAATATTGAATATGTGTATGTTGAGAAACCCCCAAGTTTGGAGAAATCTAAATTTTCCAACCATGTATTTAATTAAAGAAGGCATTATATGGCTTAAAGCAAGAACCTAGAACTTGGTATGAAAGGTTGAGAAACTTTCTCCTTGATTTAGATTTTGCTAAAGGTAATGTAGACACCACACTATTCCTAAAGAAAGAAGGAAAAAAATACTCATTATTCAAATCTATGTTGATGATATACTATTTGGATCTTTAAATAAAAATAATTGTGATAAATTCTCATTAATTATACTTGAGGAGTTTGAAATGATCATGATTGGAGAGCTTACCTATTTCTTGGATTTAGGGTAAGGAAAAGGGATGATAAAATATTCCTTTGAGAATCAAAGTATATTTAACATATTCTTAAAAATTATGATATAAATAATGCTAAGGAAATCAATACTCCCATGAGCTTCACCATTCAATTAGATAATGGTCCAAATGGAAAATCAATTGATTGGAAAATGTACATAGGGGATCATTTCTTTACTTTACTGCAATGATACCTTTTATCATGTTTAATATTTCTCTTTTTTCTAAAATTTAGGCTGATCCTAAAGAATTCCACATGAGTGATATCAAAAGAATTCTTAGATATTTTCTAAAAAAAACCAAACACTTGGAATCTGGTATCCTAGACATAGTACTTCTTTTGAAATCATGTGATTTTCTAATACATACTTTGTAGGATGTAGATTCAATAAGAAAAAGACTTCTATAAGCTATAAAATTATAGGATAATCTTTAGTCTCCTTGTCCATTAAAAAATAAAACTTTGTGGCCCTATCTACCACTGAAGTAGAATATATAGATGAAGGGAGCTGTGTTGCATAAGTCTTTTGCCTTAAACAAGAAACCTTAGATCTTGGAGTACTTGTTGACTCTATCACAATCATGTGTGATAACAACAGTGTCATATATATTTCAAAAAACCAATTCAGCACTATAGGACAAAATACATAGACAATAAACACAATTTTATTAGAGACCATGTAACCAAGAGGGATATAAAATTACATCATGTAGTTATTTAAAATCAACTGGTAGATATCATCATAAAACCCTTTTCTTTTGAAAATTTTAGCACCTTAAAGACTAGCCTAGGTGTTATATATATTCTTGATTGAATTTGGATGATGTGGAGGTTAAATACATGAATGTTATGTGTGTATACCTTTATGTTGTTTGTTTAGTTTTTTTATTCATGTTTTTTTATTTATGATTGTTATTTTTTTTGTGAGAATTTTCATTCTATTTTCTTTTTTTTTGAAGTTTTCCTGATCATCACTTATAATTTAAAATTTTCTCACATATTACTATATGATTTGCACAAAGTATCATATCACTACTCACAACACATCCAACAGCTTTGATTGATTGATTATTGGTGATCATAATGTACAAACACCTAATCCATACTATTCAATACACATGGAACTAGGCATTGGATGAATTGAATTCAGCCAATATGATATTTATTATTGTATCATACTATACGAGGACATGTTTATATATGATGTGATCTGACAAGTCAATGATCATCCTGGCTTACTCTTCGGGATGACCATTATTACACTGATTATACAGTATGATTCTGATCAAACTATATGATCAGACCACCTTTTTTGATTGATCTGACTGGGTAAATTTAATGCACTCGATTGTACTATATGATACCATATCGTACTATATAATATGGTTGATTCCTATTTAAAGGGAGGGAAAAATTAGTTTCTTTCATCACTTAGCTCTTTTCAAATTCTCTTTCTTCGTCCCTAAGATCCTAATCCTTAAAATGGTCAGTGGAAAGTGATCAAGAGCTCTCATCATAAGCTCTTCCAATAACCAGTTGATCCCCTATTTGCTGAAGCAACTCACAAAGAGGCTTACAATCATTACAAGGATACTATAATCATGCCAACAAATATCATAAATAAAGAAATTCTAAACTTCTAGGTACTATATCTTTTTACCCTCTCCACCCAATATTTCATTGTCACTCTTTCCTACCCATTCAATAACAAACTCCATTTCAAATTCTTTATGAGCCTCTAAATAAATAGTGCGGGTACTACCCTCCAATCTTATATCAATAGGAGACCTATTGAAATTACCTACCAAGACTTTCATGAATTCCACCTTTCTACCACTAGAAATAAAATTCACCTTGTATCTTCCAACTCTGACTATGACTGGACCCTTTATTTCACTAGCCTTATGGAAATGATTATCAACAACTGCATTCCTTAGGTCAAAACCTTAGTTTATGATACTCGAATCATACAACATATCCCTCAAAACTCAATCATTTCAAAAGCTGGGATTCAATAAATATCACACCTCTTCTATCCCTTACCACTTTTTTTTATCCCTCACCACTTATTTCATAATAAATAAGATTAATTTCAATTCACCTAATTTAATTATTTAATATCTTGAGAATCTTACCTACATTCAAGATCCAAGACATAAAGGAAAGCAAAATCTTTCCCTAGATTACATAAATGCATTATTCCTTAAATATAAGTAGAATTTCCTATTCCCTACATCGCCATATTATCAAATAACTTTCTACTCAAATAGCTCATTCCATATCCTTTATAGCGCCCACCGTAAAAAATTTCACTATGTTTACCCCGAGCCAGGGAAGCCGAGGGAATCTGAGCACCAACACCATCTCTAGTACTAGCACCTATTAAACAACCCTCCCAGTACAATACACTACTTCACATATTTGATCAGTGGGAGACTAGATTCGATAACTACATAGTAGAACATTACCAACTGCATGAAAATGGTATAACTTGGCTTATCTTGGAGAGAAATTCATTTTGATTCAATGATTCCTCCATCCACCACCACCACCACAACCACCTGATCAGAACCCTTCATATTTTTAGTTTGAACAATTTTTGTGCTTGTGTCTATATTATTTTTTGGTTTCTCCTTTGTGTTGCATATTTTATTTTGGAATCTTTTTTAGTTGTTTTCCCCTTTTTGTGATGTCAAAAGGTAGACTAGCATGTTGTTGGTTGTTTGTACTTCTTGTTTAAGTTATGTATAGTCTACTATTTTGCATTTATTTTTCTTTATGCTCCTTTTTCTTATGTTTTTTTTTCTTGCCCAATTTACTTATGCTCACTTTATCCCTCTTCTTAAAAGTAAAAAAAGTAAAAAATATATATTTGGAATTAATAAAATCTCTTCTTATCTTTAAAAATTCAACTAGTAAGGGGGAGTTCGATAAATAAGAAAAATCATTTTAAGTTATTTACCAATAATTTTTTCCATTATTAAAAAGGGGAATATTGTTATAAATATTGATTCAAGTTCTGTGTTTATGATGAATTCAAATATTATTGGATTCCTTACTATGATATCTCCTATTAATTGCTACAACTGCATATCTCTTTTTCTTGTGCACTAATATTTTAGATCCACCATACAATATGCAAAATTATTTAGGTTTTGACAGAGTAGAATAAGTTAAAGTGTCTTGAAGAGTCTAGAATTTTTATTTATCTTATTTTTACATTTCTTGAGTCTAAATTATGCATTTGGTAAATACTAAATTTGTAGACCATTCTCACACATAGTCAAGCTAGTGAGAAAGTGACAAAATTAGAGGCTCAATTTTGTGACCTAATTATATGTATGATCCAAATCATACTATACGATCAGCTAATCAGAAAGTCATTAAAATAACTAATTATGATAATTAAAGCAATAAGATTTAATCGTATTATATGATCCAAATGATTAATTGAAATTATGATCCAAGCCTATAATAGTAATTTATGTTATATTTGGAATTTTAAAATTTTTGCTAATCATAATATACATGCAGTACCATATTGTATGATTTAATTAAATCTTTCTTAAATTAATCATGTAATTAGGGAAATAATTTTAGTAAATATGTCAAATCCTATAATACAGGATGATTGGACCTTGTTTTACTGTTTGACCTGATCTTTGCATGGGACTATATTTTATCATTGCCAATCATACGAGATGATAATCCAAGTTTGAATAAATAAAATTGTATGATTCTAAAATTATACTAGATGAACCACATAATTTATTAACCAAATTATATAATGCCTAATTCTTCTTACATATTTAACAAGATTATTTGAACTAATCATATCATATAATATTGGATCATATTATATGATCAAATTCACCAAAATTGAATTATGGAGTTTTTTGTGAGGCATTGTCTTTAATTTGTCTAATTAGACTTGTTTCAATTCTTTAGCTACTTAGTGTTCTTGAGAGAGAGCTTGGAGAAGGGGATCTCAGATAGGTTTTGGAATAAGAAATGGAGATCTTGTGTGTAGGGGAGATGTTGTATGAGGGGTTCACATAGTTGTTTTAAGGACGTGTCTTTCCTTATTTCCTCTAAGTGTCAATATAGGTTTGTTGGGTGGCTCAGGGAAGAAGTTCATCAGCTAAATGTTGTGGTACTATTCCATAATCAAGAGGGTGTAAAAGTAGTTCATGGTTCTCTTCAATCACCCAGAGGGTGAGAAAAGAGTTCCTGGTTCTCTACCATCACCAGGAGAGTCAAAAAGGAAGTAGTGGTTCTCTTCTATCACTAGAAGGGTGACAAAGGAGGTCAATGTCCTCTGCCATCACATGGAGGGTGAAAAACATGGTCAAGATGAAAGTTTGGATATGTTGTTAGACCTATTAAGTTTGTACAAAGGCTAACCAAGAGAGCAGTGAATTGGTAATTTAAAAAATCTCTTGATAAATTTTGGAAAACTGATTTAAATTTTTACCATAATAAAAAGTTTTCGAGAACTTATATTTCAACCACTAAATTAAAGTGCAGAATAACAAAAATTTAGTAAAAATAAAAATAGAAGAACATAAAAAAATATAGTGGTTCGATCCAACTAGACTGACGACCACTCCCAAAAGACACCCTCTTTAAGTATTGCACTATACCAAAGTGACTCACATTTTACTCCCATAGCAAGGCATAGAAGCCTTACAATAACCTCACTTCCACTAAACCCTAGTGTGGAAGAGAACCATCATCCTTTCTCACCCTATTGGTGATGGAAGATAACCTTCATCCTTTCACACCCTGTTGGTATCGACAGAGTACTATCGTACTTACACACCCTCCTAGTGTTGGTTTAGTACTGTCGTCCATTCACACCCTCTTGGTGTTAGTAGAATTCTGTCATCCTTTCACACCCTCCTGGTTTCGGTAGAGTACCAGATCTCCTTTGAAAATCTTCTTTCTAGAGACTTCAACAAAGTAGGGAAGTCTTTTAAAGAACAAGCAAGAGATTCTCACCGTTGGGCAACCGTATGAATCCCCTCACAAATCCCTCTTAAGAAATCACTCACTCTCCAATCCCAAGACACTCTACCAAACAATCTCCAAGTGTGCTCTTAAAATAAATTCACAGTAGGAGTCTGGTAGGAAATAAGTTTTTTGGACTTTAAATATGCAAGATTGGAAAAACTATCTAGAAAACTAAAAATTTCAATTTGACCGTCTTGGATCATAAAGTAAGATCATACTTTGTACATACAAGTAGTTTAAAAATCCTTGTACAAACCTATTTTAATATTCTATAGTCGTATATAGAAATTGACATCGTACTATATGAATAGTTCAAAAAATGAACAAATTCATCAGGCATGATTATGTACAAATGCATTTCATACTCCTATCATTGTACTATATAAACTTCATTTCATATAGTATGATCAATTTAACCAAATCATGCTTTCTTTGGTACGAAATGGATGAGTCTATTTCAAACTATGGATGTCATCTATATGAAGATAATTTTGTATAATACAAATATTAAAAAAATTTACATGTTCATATGCAAACTGGTACGCACCTATTTCATACTTTGGACGTCATCTATACAAAACTTATTTTTTACACTACGATGAGTTTAAAAAATGGTGAGTTCTTTGAGAATGAACTGTAATGTATCCATTTTATGCTATGGTCATTGTTTGTATAAATGTAACTTCGTACAGTACAAATAGTCCAATCAAAAATTTATAGCAAGATTCAATTAACTACTTTCTAGAGAAACTCTCAGGTCGAATTGTCTAGTACGATTTGATAATAATACAAAATGATTAGTTTTTAAAATATAAGTTTTGAATCTCCCCCAGTGTGTGTGCAAGGTTACCCAATTACTATCACACTCTCGAAAACTTAAGAAAAATAGAAAAAGTTTTGACTTTATTTATAATAAGCTCTAATCAAATCTATCTTGAAGTCTTCAATAGTTTGGAGTTTGATTTCCCTGAAACATTAGTACACACAAACAACACAAATAAGACTTTTCCAATATATGTTAGAAGAAAGCAATAATCAACACAATAATATTTTTGTATCATCAAAAACTCACATGATATTAAAATATAGATTTTAAAATTAAATCGCAACATAAGATTCTCTACCACACTGGTTAGTGAAAAGATTGTAAGGGCTTCTCTACCTAGCTATGGCTTCTAAAGGAAAGACACTAAATTTTAGTGCAATACTCAAAGAGGAGGATTCCAGAGAGTGGATGTAGGTCATTATTTGACTGAACAACTATAAAATTGTTCTTAGTTAACTCTAATTTCTTATATTTTACAAATTACTTTTTTACATTTTTTCTATAATAATTTCTTACTGAAAAATTGGTGATTAATGTTTTGTTATGTTTATTAGGATATCATCATTATTATTTTGAATTTTTGATAAAATTATTTGCTTCCACATCAAGAATAGTTGTTACTTGTATTTTAATTACTAAAAAAATTCAAAAATATAAGTGTTATGTTTTGAAGTAAGCAGTTAGTTTTTAAATTCACCAATTCACACCCGCTTAGTGTGTTTAGGGATAGTTCACCTAAGCTTAATATTCTTTATAAAACTTTTATGCTCATGCTATGTTTACTTAGTAATAAAAGAAAGAGCATAGTAGGATGTACCTGGGTTTGAATGTAAATATAAATATCAAATGAAAATGTAAAGTATCTTGAATGTATTTACATCATGTTACAAATTCCAAGAGTTATAGAAGGTTAAATGTGATTTCTTATAAACATATATGACTCTAAAAAGAAATGTCTTCTATTCCTATGAGAGAGATAATCTTTTAAAACTCATTACAAAACATGGAGCTAAGAAAATAATAAGCAAATACATTTAAACCAATTTCATTTCAAGGAGTAAAAATTTGAGTATACAATGGTGGAGCTTTGCAACGTTATTTTTTTAGTAGACCCTATGTTATATTTAAATTCCAAATAAATTAATAATAAATTTTATTTATGCATTTGCTTCATATATTATACATGTCGTTAGTTAGATGTTGTTACATTTTTAAGACTCTTGATTGATCTTTTTAATTTAAAAGTCCTTGATACTTTAAGAGTAGAGCCATCCTATCTTACATTCATAAGGAATTAATTGATTTTTAGGATGTTAGCTAGTTGCCCACTCTAAGTGGACATAATTCTAGATTGTACACCCCTTAGCGTCTTCTTTAAATCCTAAGTAAATTCTAAAACCCAATTTCTTTTAAGAAGATAAATTAATCTTTAGGCTTTTGAACACAAACTTTTAATCAAATCTTCAAATATAAAAAGTGTAATCCTGAATTAAAAATATAGTTTTTTCTTTGGAGTTATAATTTATTATAGAGGCTTGTCTTTATAGGAAGTTTAGGACACAATATAAATAAATCTACTTTTGTTTACTAAAGTAGGGGAGTAATCATTGGACATATATTAATGCTTTATTCCTTGGTTATTTTTAATCATTGGACAATTAACCGAGTGGTTAAAGCTAAATTTGGATGCTTCTCTTAAAGAGAATTATGATGTGGGGTTAGGAGTTTTAAGAGATGATAAGGGCAGGTTTCTTTTTGCTTTTGGAAGGAGATGCAGACATCGGGACATTGCTCGGTTGGAGTTATCTGCTTTTAAAGCAGTTAAAGAATTGATGCAGGATTGGATGTACATAGCTAAAGGAATCATAATAGAGGGTGATAATCATAATGTTCTAAAATTTCTTCATAAATTGTACAACAAACAGAGGAAAACTAATGAGAACTCCGAAGAGATTGATCTTTTGTTCTTGAAAAAATGCAATAATGTTGTTTTTAATTGTGTGAGTCGTAATTGTAATAAGTTAGCTGATTTTTGTGCTAACCTAGCTTTGTCTTGTGATTTTGTTTGGGACATTTTTTTTGGAGAGCAATCTTCGCTCTACCTTTAAACTTATTTTAAAGGAAGAGTGTGATAGATGGTTAGACTCTTCTTAGCTTGTATCTAGGTTG
This sequence comes from Dendrobium catenatum, assembly GCF_001605985.2. Lineage (NCBI taxonomy): Eukaryota > Viridiplantae > Streptophyta > Magnoliopsida > Asparagales > Orchidaceae > Dendrobium > Dendrobium catenatum. The sequence continues at coordinate 158,353 of NW_021319790.1, read as the reverse complement.
TTTTCTTTTTCTTAAATTGCAGCTTTGCATTTCTCAAAAAAAAAAAAAAAAAAAAGTTAGGTGAATGTGAATATTATCTTTGAGAGGAATTTCACTCTACTCATGTTGAGTTTGATTATGAAAAACTTTTTAATTTTTTTTTTCTTTTTAAGTCAATTGTATAGCATTGGAATATCTCTTAAGGTAGTATAATGTTGTCTATGAAAATTTATTTAAATAAATTTTAAAGCAAAATTGTGGCCTAAAACATTTATTTATCGATAAGGTGGAAAACTGGATGTGCACTCCAAGTAAGCATAAGTCAAAATTTATTTGCAACCTTTAAACTTTCTTCGAGAGAGATTATACCAACCTTCCAAATAAATTTTATAAATGATAAAAGTATATTCAAAATGATTGATTAAAACCTTTAATTATTTAATTCAAATATAATAAAATTTCAAATCTAAAATAGTCCTAATCTAAAAATTAAACAAAAGTTTTATTTTTAAAATGTAATTAGTTGTAGAGGCTTGCTTCTATGGGAACCTAGAAGTCTAGAGGATTTCAGGATTATTACTTTTTCCTTTCATGAAGAACTTTTTTATCAATGTTTCAAGTCTCTCACAAACTGCAATAGTTGGTTGAATATTTTGAAAGATATAAATAGGTAAAAAAAATGTATACCCTTTATCAACATAATTCTACCACCGAAGCTAAGGAAATCAAATTTCCAAAAACTGAGTCTATTCTGCTTAGAAGTGATTAGATCATAAGAAATAATAGATATTTTATGACCTTCAAAAAGATGAACACCTAGATATTTTAATGAATGAAAACAATAAAAAAAACTAAAATACCCTTAATAGTAGTAATGTGATCACTAGACAAATTCTTAGAGCTAATAAAGCAACACTTATTTCTGTTGAGATTTAAGCTACTCAACAATTCAAATTTATTCAAATTCTTGATAAGCAAGCTAACCCTATTCATTGAACAATTAGAAAAATTTATAATTAAACCAGCAAAGCATAAGTTAGAGATAGTCAAACAACCTAAAGTTTTAAAGTAATGGTAAGGGTGGGATTCATATAGGTTGGTAAGACCTCTAAAAAGATACTCAACTACAACTATGAAAAGAGCAGGGGTGAGAGGATCATCATGTCTGATCCCATGAGAATATTTTAAAAAACCTTTGCTTTTACAATCAATAATAATAGAAAATTTATAACTCTCAATACAATTTTGGATCAAACTAATGAAGTTAAAAAAAAATCAAATTGGTGTAAAATGTGATACAAAAACTTCTAGTTAATGTTATCATAAGCATAAGCAATATTCAATTTAAAATAATGTTGCCACCTCTCACATTAAGGTCCAGGTCTTGAATGACTTCTTGAGCCAAAATGATGTTATAAAATAAAGATCTACCTTTAACAAAAACCATTTAGTAAGGAGAAATAATTTTAGAAAGCAAAGGAGATAAACAATTAATAAGGATTTTTAAATCAGTTTACAAAAGAAAGAACATAGACTAATAGGACAAAAATAATCCAACTTTTTAACACCTATCTTCTTAGGAATAAGCACAATAGAAGTACTAGAAAAAAAACTTAGACATAGGATTACTCTTAAATAAATCTAAAAAAATAGAATATTAATCATTACATATAATATACAAAACTTTTTGAAGAACAAAATTGTAGACAAACCATCAGGATCAGACACATAATTAACATTCATGTAAAAAATAATCTTCTTAACTTCTCTCAAGGTAGGAAAAAGTGTAAAATTAATATTCTCCTCCTCATTAATGAAGAAAGGAATCATCTCAGGTTGGTCAATCGATTTTCAAAGTTTTTATTAAATTGATTAGTGAAATGATTCATAGTAGACTTAACAATTTCTTCCATAACCTCCATAGTGATCCCATCATGAAGACCAATTTCACGAATAAAAAATTTAGCTCTATTTTTCTTAAACAAAGAATGGAAATACTTTGTATTATTATCCCTTTTATGAAGATATTTGTTGCAACTTACTTTTCATAACTATGTTCTTTATATCTTGTGTGTTTTTTATGATATCAAAATCTTATTATATTGATTACTTTTTCTCCTAATATATATTAGAAATATTTCTTTTATAATTTATGTGTACTAACGTTTCAGAGAAATCATATTCCAAACTGTTAGACTTCAATACAGATTAGATTAGGATTTATTATAATTGAAGTTTGTACTTTTTATATTTTTTTTGAGTTTGAAAAAGTGTAATTGTAATTGGGTAATCATCCATACACATACTAGGGGAGTGTAAAAACTTCTATTTTTTAAACTAATAATAATATATAATTATAGATCATATGGGACAAATTGATAGTTTGTTCCACCAAAATAGAGTTGATCAAACCATGTCAAGAAAAGTTTTTCAAGTCTTTTTCATATTATATGATGTTATATTCATACAGATGACATCCAGAGTATTAAATAACAATGTACCACTTCATCCAGAATAAACTATTTTTTTTAAACTATTCATATTATATAATCATAATTTTTTACAGATGATGTCCAAAGTATAAAATGGGTGCTTAACATTTTGTCAATAGAAATTGGTAAATTTTTTGAATTGTTTGTACTATATGATCATAGAATCATGCAGACAACATCTAGAGTATGTAATAGACTCATCCATTTTTGTGCCAAATAAAACCTAGTTTGGTAATAATAGATCTTATTATATAATATGGGGTTTGAACAGTACATTACGCAGAGTATGAAATGGGTTCATACAGAATCATATTGGATGAATCTGTTTAATTTTGATCTGATCGTACTGTACAATGTAAATTCGTACACACGCCAATCAAAGTATGAAGGTGGTTCATACATGATCGTACAAGAAAATTTTGAGCTGATTATACATAGGATGTGTGATCGTAATGTACGATCCATAATAATCAAATTAAAAATTTCAATTTTTTCGATAGTTTTTCATGTCTTTCATGTTTAAGACTCCTAAAAACTGGCTGAAATGAATCCTTCTTCAAATTTTCTTTGAGAGGAAGAGTGAGAGAGCTTTCAGAGAGTGTTTGAGAATGTGGATAGATATATCTTGCATGCAGTTTGCATTGAAATAAAAAATTAGTCTAATCTTAGATTGAAAACCAAACCATTGATGAAAGTAATCCTTCCAAATTCTATAATTATACTTGTTTGGCCAAAACTGATGGGTCTTGCATAACCTAAAAATTGAAAGTTGTAGCTCTAACATAAATCCCAGATGACTTAACCTATTCCCACCAGATATAAAAGAAACCCAATAGAAGTTGCAATCACCACTAACCTGGATAAATTTAAAATAAACACAACTCTAAAATTCTCCACTGGAAAATAGACAGCCATACAATAACGAGAAATATAACAACAAATGGCAAATAATTCTTGAACTAACATGAAAAAAAATTAAGTTCTAACATAAGGAAGCCCAAGCTTATCTAGTCTAATGATACTTTTAATAAAGGAAGGTAGCTGGTTATAACATAATTTATTTATAAATTAAAATTAGCACCATGATTAGCTAACCAATAAGCATAAGCTTTGCCTTCTCTATTAATATGAGTCAACTTGATATAAAGAAGATAAAAATATGTTTAATTTCCCTAATAAGATAAAAAAGTTTAAGACTACAAATCTTCTCATCATTATCTTTGAGGTAATAAAGCATGTGTGCCACATCAACTTTAATCCAGTTATTAGCAAGACGAGGGGAAAGGCATAATTTGAAACCAAATAAGATAGCAAAAAGTTAACAAAAAATATAAGATCGTTTAGGTGATGGGTTAACATAAGGAATAACAAAATTACAATTAGAATCTCTAATGATACCACCACAACCACACATGTCCCCTTTGACTAAACCATCACTATTTAACATGAACTTGTTTTGAGGAGGTTTAATCCAATAAATGTACATAGAACCATCATTGTTAAAAGTATTCGAAAGGACTATACAAAACTCCCTAGCAACATGAGAGAAACCTTTGAAATTCTTTTAGCTCAAAACATTGACACTAAATTATTTATTGACTTTATCCTTAACATTTTTATGAATTTGTTCATGATTCATAGTAATACTATTAAACTATGAGTTATTTCTAGCTATTCATAGATACCTAAGAATGAGAGAAGGAATAAGGTTGGAAATATGGCATCTCGAGTTAGTAAACCACAAATAGAGAATGTTAATAATAGAAATGTTGCTCTTAAAAAAATAAAGTTTAAAAATATCCTCAAAATAAATCCAAATCATGGTAGCAATAGGCCTAGAAAAAAAATATGATGCATATTCTCCACATGATTTCAACATTAAAATTTGAAAGCCAAAATAAAACCTATTTTAATTAAGTTCTCCTCAGTAGGCACATAAAAATACAAAATTCTCAAAATAAAAGTAGCAATTATAGTAGGAATGCTATTATACCATAACATAATAAAAATATTATAAGTAGAATGTTTAGATCAAACCTTATTCCAATCCTCCTTAATTAAAGAATTGGATTTTCTATCCATATTGCACAAAAAAAGATCATCATTCATGGTATTTAAAGAGATTTGTAAGATTTGAGTAATAATATGTGAAGGAAGAACTTGAACTAATATCAGATAATCCCATTAGTTATTTAGAATAAAATAGTTTACCTTGAAAGCCGAAGAAAAGACCGAATATAGCATATGATCAATCATGATTTGGTTCAACAACTTGTCATGCCAAAAGAATAGATTAGTGCTACCAATACCCCAACGAATATTAGGTTCCACTTCCATGATATCATATAGTCTTTTTTAAACTCTAGAATCTCTCTTTTTATAAGTACAAATGGTAGGATGATTCCCAACACAGTATTTAGCAATCATAAACTTGGACAAAAGGCTAGTTTTGGCACACAAATCGAATCATGATTTAATTGATAAAAGCATGAGCTAAATCTACCATGTTCTTGCATCTCAAACCACCTTCTTCCAAAACACCACAACATTTTTTCCTAGAAGTCTAGAGGATTTCAGGATTATTACTTTTTCCTTTCAAGAAGAACTTTCTTATCAATGTTTCAAGTCTCTCACAATCTGCAATAGTAGGTTGAACATTTTGAAAGATATAAATAGGTAAAAAAAAAAAGACCCTTTATCAACACAATTCTACCACCGAAGCTATGGAAATCAACTTTCTAAAAGCTGAGTCTATTCTGCTCAGAAGTGATTAGATCATCAGAAATAATAGATCTTTTATGACCTTCAAATAGATGAACACCTAGATATTTTAATGAATGAAAACATTACAAAAAACTAAAAATACCCTTAATAGTAGTAATGTTATCACTAGACAAATTTTTAGAGCTGATAAAGCAATAGTTATTTCTATTGAGATTTAAGCTACTCAACAATTCAAAATTATTCAAATTCTTGATAAGCAAACTAACCCTATTCATTGAACATTTAGAAAAATTTATAATTAAACCAGCAAAGCATAAGTTAGAGATAGTCAAACAACCTAAAGTTTTAAAGTAATGGTTAGGGTGGGATTCATATAGGTAGGTAAGACCCCTAAAAAGATACTCAACTACAACTATGAAAAGAGCAGGGGTGAGTGGATCACCTTGTCTGATCCCATGAGAAGATTTTAAAAAACCTTTGCTTTTACAATATATAATAATAGAAAATTTATAACCCTCAATACAGTTTTGGATCAAACTAATGAAGTTAAAATAAAAAACTAAATAGGTGTAAAATGTGATACAAAAACTTCTAGTTAATGTTATCATAAGCATAAGCAATATTAAATTTAAAATAATGTTTCCACCTCTCACATTAAGGTCCAGGTCTTGAATGACTTCTTGAGCCAAAATGATGTTATCAAATATAGCTCTACCTTTAACAAAACCCATTTAGTAAGGATAAATAATTTTAGAAAGCAAAGGAGATAAACAATTAATAATGATTTTTAAATCAGTTTACAAAAGAAAGAACATAGACTAATAGGATAAAAATAATCCCACTTATTAACACCTATCTTCTTAGGAATAAGTACAATAGAAGTACTAGAAAAAAACATAGACATAGGATTACCCTTAAATAAATCTAAAACAACAGAATATTAATCATTATATATAATATACAAAACTTTTTGAAAAAAATAATTGTAGTCAAACCAACAGGCCGAGACACATAATTAACACTCATATAAAAAATAATCTTCTTAACTTCTTTCAAGGAAGGATAAAGTGCAAGATTAATATTCTCCTCCTCATTAATGAAGCAAGGAATCATCTCAGGTTGGTCAGTCAATTTTCAAAGTTTTTATTAAATAGATTAATGAAATGATTCATAGTAGACCTAACAATTTCTTCCATATCCTCAATAGTGATCCCATCATGAAGTCCAATTTCACGAATAAAACTTTTAGCTCTATTTTTCTTAAATAAAGATTGGAAATACTTTGTATTATTATCCCCTTTATGAAGATATTTGCTGCAAATTACTTTTTATAACTATGTTCTTTATATCTTGTGTGTTTTTTATGATATCAAAATCTTATTATATTGATTGCTTTTTCTCCTAATATATATTAGAAATATTTCTCTTATAATTTATGTGTACAACGTTTCAGAGAAATCATACTCCAAACTGCTAAAGACTTCAATGTAGTTTAGATTAGGATTTATTGCGATTGAAGTTTGTACTTTTTATATTTTTATTTAGTCTGAAAGAGTGTGATTGTAATTGGGTAGTCATCCATACACATACTAGAGGAGTGTAAAAACTTCTATTTTTTAAACTAATAATAATATATAATTATAGATCATATGGGACAATTTGACACATTGTTCCACCAAAATAGAGTTGATCAAACCATGCCAAGAAAAGATTTTCAAGTCTTTTTCAATAAGTTATATTCATACAAATGACATCCATAGTTTTAAATAACTATGTACCAGTTCGTCCTGAATAAACTAAATTTTTTCTTTAACCATTCATATTATATAATCATAATTTTTTACAGATGATGTCCAGAGTATAAAATGGGTGCTTAACATTTTGTCAATAGAAATAGGTAAAGTTTTTGAATTCTTTGTACTATATGATCATAGAATCGTGTAGACAAAATCTAGAGTATGTAATAGACTCATCGATTTTCATGCCAAATAAAACCTAGTTTGGTTAAAATAGATCTTATTATATAACATGGGCTTTTGAACAATACATTATCCAGAGTATGAAATTGGTTCATACAGAATCATATTGGATGAATCTGTTTAATTTTGAATTGATCGTATTGTAGAATGTCAATTCGTACACACGCTAATCAAAGTATTAAGTTGGTTCATAAATGATCATACAAGAAAATTTTGAGCTGATTATACATAAGATGTGTGATCGTAATGTACGATCCATAATAATCAAATTAAACTTTTTCTATTTTTTTAGATAGTTATTCATGTCTTTCTTATTTAAGACTCTTAAAAATTGGCTGAAATGAATCCTTCTTCAAATTTTCTTTGAGAGCAAGAGTGAGAGAGCTTTCAGAGAGTGTTTGAGAATGTGGATAGAGATATCTTGCATATGGAATATATGAAGAGTTCATAAGTTTGACCAAAGGTGAGGATACCTTTGTAAGTTTGTCAAATCTCTTCCTTATTTAAAGATCCTTGAGAGAAGATATTTTGAGAAGATATAGTTCTCTTCTGACACCAGGAGGGTATGAAAGGATGTCAGTACTTTACTGACACTAGAAGGGTGTGAAAGCAAGACAGTACTCTATCGACACTTGGAGGGTGTGAATGGATGATGGTACTCTGGCAACACTTAGAGGGTGTGAATGGATGATTGTACTCTGCCGACACTTTTGCTTACAAATTGAGATTCACTTTGGTATAGTGCAATTCCTAAAGAGGGAATCTTTAGGGAGTGGATGTAAGTCTAGTTGGACTGAACCAATATAAATTTATGTGTTCTTTTTTTTTTTACTTCATTTTTAATTTTCTGCACTTTTAATTTGTGGTTGAAAATTTTATTTTGATAAACTTTCATTGTGCTTACAAAATTATCAAAATGGTTCTTCTAATTAGCTAAGAGATTTTTAAATTGCCAATTCACCCCCCTCTTGGTTAGCCTAAGGACAATTGCTTTAGGTCTAACAACCTAATCGAACTTATAATATTTAAAAGTAGATTTTTTTTTTCTTAATAAACCTCCTCCTGCTTTTGAAGATTAAAGAGATAAATCTTAGTCTCCTTAAAACTAGAAAAATTAACATCAAACAGATCACATTGAAAACAATTTTATTCCAATAATTATGTTTATATTTAAGTCTTTTAAGTTTGAGCCACAGTCTAGTCGTCCCAACACTATCATTATTGTGATGTAGAGGAGCCTCCAAATTCTCTTTAAAGGAATTTAGCCTTGGCCTCGACCTGGCCAAAACCCATTTGATAAACGAGTTAGCTAACAAGCACATATTTTTAAATCTGATAATATATGAAAGCCCCTAATGTCTAGATTTAATATCAATAAGGAGAGAAAAATGATCATAATTTTTTTTATTTAAATGCTAATAAGGGTATTATTACTCAAGTTAATCCAAAAAGTATTAAAAAGAACACGATCTAAATGTTTCAACATATTACCATGATTCCAAGTAAAATGATTACAATTGACACTAATATTAACAAGATTACATTCCATCATCATGCTATTAAAGTTTTTCATGGCTTCATAATTAGGGTTAGACCCACCTAGTCATTGAGAAGGATTAGAAATAGTATTAAAATCTCCACCAACTAACCAAGGAGCTTTAATTAAACAACTAAAACTAGAAAGTTGATTCCAAGGATCATTTATAACAATATGTTAAGAAGACACAAAAATAAGAGAAGCATAGAAGTAAACTACATAAACTCAATTTAACGATGCAACCCTTGAGTAAAATCACCAATTACATTAATGATAATAGGATATTTCTAAAATATCCATATTTTGTTAGAAACATTAGCCACACTATGATTGAAACCAAGGATTCTTACCATCTCATCCAACTTTGAAATAGAAATAAGAGGTTCTAATAAAAAAAGGAAATATTTATTACGAATACGACTTAAGTTTCTAACCCTAATTCTAGAAGAAAGACAACCAATTCCCCTAACTTTCCAAATAATCGACTTAATCAATAATTTGTAATTTGTTAAGACTTTGAGAATGAGTACTTCTATGAGAAAACACATTCAAGTTTTTCATTTTCTTAGTTTTCTTGCTTTTGACTGAACTATAATCATGCTCTTCATTAATAAAATCTATACTAGCACTATCATTAACATAAGCATTGTAATTAATAGAAGTGGAGACCTTAATACTTATGTCATTACCCTTACTCTACAATTCATTAGGAGTGTCCAAAGAAAAAGTTACCTCTACCATACCATAGCCAGTACTCTGAACAATAGTGTCATACCTCAAATTGTTAGCATTTGCATCCATTTCCTCCTACACAAGTTCTCCTTCTTCCATAATCCGTTTTTGTTCATTATCCTATTTTTTCACAAAAGGTTGACCTGAAGATATATTAGTACATTTATGATTGTTCCCCATATATTCCAAATCAAACATATTTTTGTTAGTAGCACATGTTAAATAATTAGAAGTAGACACAATATTATAATTAAAAGAAATTGCTACTATTTGCTCATAAAAAATTTCCAAATAATTATTGACATGATTATGAGTTGTGAGCATAACATGAGGAAAGTCATTAAGCACTCCCTCATTCAATGAGGGATTGTAACCCATAATCATACTATCATCTCAACAAAAGCATATCTCCTTCAGAAAAATAGGCCCATTATCACCATAATGTTTTTGAAACCATAAACAAATCCTGCACTTGGTTATTATTCTCATGGGGTAATTGATGCACTAAAATGTTTTTTTCATTTAGGCTCCTTATATGTATCCTTATGAATACATAAATGAGGATGTAAAATAAATCATTTTGAATTGCAATGTCCAGGCAATTTATAATGGCTATAAAAATAGACAAGTTTAAAAATTTAGCTTTTTGCTGATACCTATTAACCACTGATCCAATCAAGATTTCCTTTGGATGTCTATTGATATGTCCATTTCCTACATAACTTGTGTCATAGAAGGATGGGATACTGACATGATCCATCTGTAAGGATCTACCAAAGATGGAACCTAAGGAAAATAAGACCTGAGAATTAAAAAGATGAAGCCTTATATTAGGAAAAGATATCCAAATAGGTTCTATTGGTGATTCTTTTCTAACATCAAAATGAGGAATCCCCTTAAGAAAAATCATTTGACAACCCTAAATGTAATACACTCTTCTAGAAAAAAAAATGTGACTATAATCTAAATCATTAGAGAGTTGTTTCATAATGGGTCGTTAGTCTAACAATCCAACATAGTAAGTTCCAGAGAGTTTTAGGGAGAGAAAATAATTTTTGAATAATATCAAGATTCGGCCTATGCGGCATGAGCATTCCAACCAAAGAAAAAGAAAAAGATGCTTGTAGTTGAGAAATAATATTATCGTCAAACATAAAAGCTGGCATACCCTTAAAAGAAGTTTGGACCATATCAAACTTATAAGAGGAACGTGAAATACCACCCATGAAAACATCTTTAAAATAATGAGATTTCCCATCGGCATTTGTTGAGATTAAAGGTTTCAATGATGACAACATCGTCATTGCCCAAGCCCCATAGGAAATCGAGAAAATAATAAAGCAATGCTACAAAAATTAAAAGAGCAAGAAAGTAAAGAAAAAATTAGAAAAAGACCGGAAAAAAAGATCCATGATTCTGTAACAGGAGGTGCTGAGAAGGGAACCCTAAATCACCATAAATTTCCCAGATCCAGAGTCAGAATGCAAGAAAAGGCTTTTTGTGATTAGTGACTAGATTTTAAATCAAGTAGTTTTTTCACTTTCATAGCGAGTTATGCTACCTCCTTAAATAATTACTTTTGTTCATTTCAAACATGGATGAAAGTTATCAATGTTCCAATTATTAATTCTAAACCCCAAAAGAAAATTTCAATTAATCTTCAAAATTTTGTTTCAGTCATTAAGAATCAAGATTTAATTAATGATTTCAAATTTTTTTAAAATTTTAAATCCAAAATCAAATAGTCATCAATTTTAAAATTCAATTTCAAACTTTAAACAATCACAAACTTAAATCAAAACCCCAAATTAGTCCTTTTTCTAGGCATTGGAAAGTACATTATAATTGCATTCCTTCATATAGCTTGATCATATTATGTGGATTGGGTCCACAGTAAAAAAGCAGACCATTCTTCATCTTCAATCATTTTAATCAAGGAGTAGATAAATGAAGTTCATTGTATTATTCTGGATTTGTATCTAATTTGGATTTAACAAATTTAATTACTATATAGATTTTTAGTGTAATTTTAGAAAATGTCAAGAAAGTTCATTTTAACTTTAAATTCATCAGACCCAATCTACTGAGGGTACACACATCAAATTCATATTAGAATTTTAAAATATGTAGTTTATATTCACTCTATTGTAAATTGAAGTGGTCAAAATTGTAGAGATCTAAGCTAAATCAAATCCTCTTCAAATCTATATTGAGGGTGGGTTTGTAGTATCTTTTGTAGCTGCTAAACCCTCAATCTTTTCCTGTCTGACCATCGCTCACTTTATTGTTGACAACTAAGCCAAGTACACTACTCATTCAAAAATGCTAGTGTTTAAGGACTTTGAGATGGGTTAGTTTTCTGTAATAAAAGAGATGAGTTAGTCTCAATAATGTAACATGAACCATCTTCTAAGATGGAGGGCCTAGAAAGACAAATAATTTGAAGAAGATGTGTTGATAATTGTTGCTATTGAGGTAGTGATAAATGTATATTTTTAAATCCCTGAACTACATATAAACTTAAAATTTTTAGGCGGAAGTCATTTTCATCCACAATTAGCTGTTGCCACATGTATGAATATCATCATGATAGAAAACTCTCCTCCCACCATTATTTAAAGGAATCTTATTTTAACTTTAGTATCTAAAAGAAAAAGGATTATTAAATTATTACTAGATAGATTAATTTATAATTATGTTACTGGATATGGGTCATCAAAGAAAACGTTTTTGATGAGTTTCAAGAATTATTTTAACTAAACACAATGACTCACAGTTAGAGATACGTAAATATTTCCCCATACTAAAAGAAGTGCACATATTCAATAATTAGGTCCAAGTTATCTGATTATTATTATAGTTCATCATCAAGAACAAAAGAAATGCTTAGTGACTAATAACCCTATGACATCATACAACTATAATGGTTAGCAAACTTCTATAAAATCTTCTGAATATGGAGCATTATTTTATCAAGGGTGTAGTCTAATAACTTCTAAATCTTCTATCAAATCTAGAAATCTTCCAATTAGAACCATTGGTGGCTCTTCAAATCAACATTCATCAAGAGTTAATAATTCACATTTATAGGGTAGTGAATCATCATCCTATTTTGATAGGAGGTTGAAATCAAAAAATAAGACAACCTTATTATTTAGGGAGGAAGGTTTAATGACCTAAAATGGTTGCCACATTAAATGCATTCATTTCTCACAAAAATAATGAAGATGAGGAAAGAACGAAGAATGATAAATCTATAGATGAATCATTATCTATCAGAGAATACACTTTAAAATACAGTCTTGTTGACCTACACAATGTGATAGGAAGATTGATTAAAGAAATGATGGATCATTTGAAGGGGATTATTATATGGATAAAGATATAATGTGAAAATTAATTCATAAGATAATAAGATTTATAGTAGTATCTTAACATTCTCGACACTAGGCCTGACTAAATTAAGATTTAAGGCTTGAGTCTTGAATTACAAACACCACCAAAGCTTTTTATTGCTTTAGAAAAATGAAGGTGATTTATTGATTCTCCAATGGTTATCATCTTCCTCTTTTCTAGGAGGTTTTAGCTTTAGTTTTGTTGCTTTTTTGCTTTATTGTGTTGGCTTTTACTGATTTTTCATTGCATCTTGTCAATTTCCATTGACTTAGCTTTTTTTTTTTTTTTGAGGATTTTGGGTAATGGAGACTTCATCATCATCAATACCTTTGACTACTTCTTCATCCACAAAGTTTGGATTTAGTCCAAACTTCTTTTAAAGGTTTTTTGACTATGATGTTCGATGAAAAAGTTGTCTCTTAATTATTAACACCATTTGCTTTCACTTTAGTTAAAAAATTTTGGCTAAGGTGATCAAATCATGAAATCATTTGCAAGTTCTTTTTTAATCTGAACTTTTAAGTTCCTTTTCCATTAGTTTGTTGGAATGACTTAACATTGTGATTCAACTCATAGATTATTGTTGAATTGGGTGATGCCACTTTACCAAAGATTTATCCAAATAACCTAAAGGAAAAAAATTGGGTGTCAACACTTTACCTCCTTTGAATAGTAAATATGTGCAAGAAACTAATATTCCAATTGAGAATAGCTCTCAACCCGATCAAGTTCCTTAGGATCAGCAAACTACTATGAATGGTCATAGAGTTTCACCAAACTTGGAACATGTTGACAATCTTAAATTTATCACAGAAGTATTTAAACCATCACCTTCTAAGGGAGTGTTAAAAAGTTCTTGCTATTTTCCATTTCTACTAATGAAACTGATAATGTTGATCAACAAATGGCAGCAACTTATTTTGAGCATAAAAATATTTTATATATATTGCAATTGCCCTATAATACTAACCAAAACCTTTTTGAATTTGATTTAATTATGAACAACAATGAAAGTTCTAATCATGACTCATCTTAGCCCAAATTGAAATATTAGGATAATATGGCTGAGGGTACTTTGGAAGAAGGGGAACTGTCTCAGGATGATATGGATGAATGTGCTCTCATTATTGATAAGGACATGGGCAATGGTAGTAAGGACTGTACTCTCATCTCACAAAATGGTCATAATATTATTAGCTTATCGAGTTTTGATGACTATTAGATGGCTAATGATAATGATTTTCTTAAATTTTAGAGTAAGAGGAATAAGCAAAACAAGAATATTTTTTCTCAATATACTAAAATTACAAAAGCTCAAACTAGTAATTTACATTTTAATATTTAAGTTTATTATTTTTAATGTTAGGGGCATTGGTTATCCTTCTCCTTCATTGGAGGAAGTTAAACATATTATGTTTTTTGTGAATTTAGATTCTATTGCTAGTCTATATGGGTTTACTACTAAATTCATTCAAAAGACTTAGAAAATTTTGTGCTCTGATTCATTTGGGGCTAATTTAGATTATTTTTGTAGGAATTCCATTCATAATTTTTTTCTTTAACTTTTATCGTGCTTATTCCTAAGAATAATGACATTAATAATTGGGATGACATTAGGCCTATTAGTTTGTGCTCTTTTTTCAGCAAGGTTATTTCTAAGTTTTTTATGAATTGCTTAACTCCTTTACTCTCTAAAATGATTTCCCCTAATCAAATTGGTTTTGTTATTCGTTGAGCTATTTATGAAAACATCTTACTTACTTAAAAAATTATTCATGGTCTTGATATTAAGGTGAGAGGTGGTAACATTATTTTGAAATTAGACATTGGAAAAGTTTATGATAATATAAACTGGATCATTCTCGACATTATTTCATAGTTATGTGGTTTTGATTTTGTTTTTATTAACCTTATCAAAAATTGCATTGAAAAATCCTATTTTTTGGTGTTTGTCAGTGGTAAATGACTTGGCTCTTTTAAGTCTTCTCACGAGATAAGAAAAGGTGATCCTCTTGCTCTGGCAACTTTTATTATTGTTGGTTAGTATTTATCTAGAGTGCTTAACCATATTTTTGAGAATAATCATAATCTTTACTTCAAAATTATGGGTAATTTTCCTATCTCTCAATTATGTTTTGCCGATGATGTTATTATTTTTACTAATGGCTATTTAAATATAGTATATAATGAGCATTTTAAATAAGTTTGAAACTTCTAGCAGTCTTTATCTTTATAAAAGTAAGAGTGGATTTATTGCCACTAAGAACATCCATCATAACTGTATTAATTCCATTAAGCTACCATTGGTTTTGTGCAAGGAACCCTTTTTTTGAAGTATCGTGGGATTCCTCTTTTTGAAAGTAGAAAGAAAGCTTTCCTTTTTGATGATTTGTTTACTTTGATGTAGAATAAGCTTACTTCTAGGGAATTCAAATTATTACATTTTGGTGGTACATTAATTCATATAAAAAATGTTCTTTGTTCCTTACATATGTCTATTTTTCAAACTATTTAACCAACCAATTTTATTTGAAATAGAATCGAAAAGCTCTTCAATAATTATTTTTAACATAACACCAATAATAATTCTATAAGCATTTGGTTGGCTTGGAGTAAATGTTGTGGGGTGTTAGATGAAGGTGCTTTGGGTTATAAGAACATGAATGATTTAGCTCATGCAATTTCCATAGAGTTGTGGTTTAACTTTTGAGTTCAAAGTTTCCTTTGGGCTAAGTTCATGACTGCCATGTACTGTGTTGATAAGCATCCTACTATAAGTAGCTACAATAAGGGTGATTCTAGAGTTTGAAAGAGACTTTATAGTATTAAGTGGGAAGTTGAACATCTTATTATTTGGGGTCTTGTTTGCTATAATGTCTTTTTTTCCAAGATTGTTGGTTTATTAAACATTCTATCTATTCGCTTTTTAACACTATTTTTACTATTATTGTTAAGGTTTATTCCTTTATCTCTGCTAATAGTTAGGATTATGATAAACTTGTTGAAGCTCTTCCTAACTTTATCATTAAAAAAAATTTACATTTTCCTATTAATCTTTATTTTGAGGATTACTTTTTTTTTTAAATTTGTCTAAGAATGCTTTATTTAGCCTGAAGGAAGCTTGGAACTCTTTTAGAGTTAAGAATTATGTTAAAAATGTTTCTTCTATGATTTGACATAAAAGTATTCCTACTCCTATTGATACTTTTATTTTGAGGATTATGCATAATTTCATTCCTACCAATGAGAACTTAATTAAAAGAGGTTATATTCTCCCTTTGAAATGTCAATGTTGCTGTCACCGTGAGAACATGCATCATGTTTTAATTTTCGATCCTGTTGTAGTTAAATTTTGGACTCATTTTAATGATATCTTTAGAACCAATCATTTCACTACTAACATTTCTATTAAGTCTATGCTTAATTTGTGGTTCATTAACTCCAGAGATCATATAATGAATTTCATCTCGTCCCTTATTTTGATGTATTTTTGTCTCTAGAAATAATTAATTATTAAAAAATATTGGCATGAATCCTCATCATATTTTTAGAAATGTTAAAGACTAATTTTTGGACCTTTACTCTGCTAATCTTTTATCCTCTAATAACTTTGAAGGTGTTTTGTGGCAAAAAAAAGTGGTATTTCTCTGCATAATTATCATCAGTTTGTTGATTCCATACTGGTTTATTGGATTAAACCACATTGCAACATTTACAAACTTAATGTTAAATATTTAGTTAAAGATTTTGTTTGTGGTTATGGAGGTATAATTAGGGATGAGATTGGGAACTTAATTATTGCTTATGTTGGTCCTTTACAGAAGTGTTTGACAATTATGCTAAGCTTTCAACTATCTTACATGGCCTTAAATTATGTTTTTCTCTTGGCATATATCTAACATCTGTATTATTTTTTTTTTTGAAAAGAAATGCAATTTGTATTAAATAATGCAAACCAAAGATTCTGGATACAAGCTATTGAGAGTGAATCACCAAATCACATTCCTCCTTTAAAAGTATAACAAAGGAGGAAGGAAGTGTACTCTCACGAAATAAGTCCCAAATGAAATCATACGAAATGGCTAAGTTAGCACAATAATCTGGTAACCTATTACAATTCCTACCAACAAATTGAAAAATAACGCTATTCCAATAACCCGAGCAAAAAAAATCTTCATCTTCAATGCAACCACCTAATTTCTTCTATTTGTTGTACATGTTTTGAAGAAATTGGATCACATTTTTATTGCTCCCTCTATAATAACACCTTTAGCATTGTATAGACAATTATTCAAAACTTCCTTTAAAAGACTAAATGTATATAGCTCTACTTGTTCTAAGTCCCAATGAACACCTTAAAAGCCAAATGCATGGACAAACCTTCCTTTGTAGTCCCTTACAATACCTCCAATACCTACTCCATAGTTACTCTTCAATGAAGCATCTATATTTATTTTGTACCACACAAGTGGAGGGGAATGCCAGAAATCTGAAAACAGTCTATAGGACTAGCCAGCATCCCAGTAATCTGAGAGAACCTTGCTCCATTTATCCAATCTAACAAAGCTGATCACGCTTGCAGCAATAACTAATTCACTATGTTCAATCTTCCCATGTTTAGACTTATTCCTGTTGCTCCAAGAGTACCATAAAAAAGAGTAATACATCTTCACCATCATTGAGTACATTTCAGACATAGATTTCAGCTCCTCCATGCAATGCTGAAAAGTATTGAATAAATGAATAAGAAATCCCCATTTTCTCAGTTTACTAATTACCTTTAACAACTTCGAACAATTACTGGTCACATGATCTACATTCTCAACCTCCCCACAACCTCTTGGACATAAATTACTTATACCCAACTTCCTTTTCATAAAAAAATTTGCTGTTAGAACTGCACCTTTGCACAATCTCCATATAAACAACTCCACCCGAGCATTCAAGTTTATCTTGTGAATCCATGATTTAAGGATCCACATCTACAACCTCCTTTGCATTCACTTCCCTTATCATAGCCAAAATAGACTTCCTCGATAATTTCTTTTTCAGCTTCATGAAGTCCACATCTTCTCATTGGCAAATTTGAATATTGCTAATCAAAACCACTAGGTCCTTCCCAAAAAAAAGAAGCAACTTATCTATATTCCATCTGCCATCTTGAATAAATATGTCAAGTGTAGTTTTATCATCTTCAAAGTCAGCAACATAAGTGGGCCATCTGAGTAGACTTTTATCCAATATCCACACATCCTTCAATACGTTTATATTTATACCCCTCACCACATTCCTTCTAACAAGACTTTTAAGAGCCTTCCAACCACTAGCTATGATTCTCCATGCCAATGAACCACCCTTTAATGCTTCGTTCCTCCACCAGTCTTCACCGTATATGGCCAATAGAATTTTATTTATGAAAGAATTTGGTCTTTCTACTAGATTCAAGCAAACTTATCCCTCATTGGTTCCAAGCTAGACACAACTAAATGTAGCCCCCCATCCACCCAATGCTCTCAATTTGCACAGCTCTTCCCAAGCCACACAATGCATCCCATGTGTTCCATCTTGCTTATTCCAAATAAAATTCCTACAATGCTTATCAAATTCCGTCAACATTCTAAATGGAATAAGGGAATGAGACATTAAGAATAAGGGAAGATTATAAAAATCAATTTTTGCCAAAACTAATTTCCCAACTAAGGAAATATATCTATTCCACCAAGCATTTAATATCTTCAAAGACTTGTCCAAAAGAATTTGAAAATTTTCTTTGCTCAATCTCCTTAGAGCCATCTTGGTTCCCAAATAATCTAATTCTTCTGCCACCTTAATCCCCATGATCCTTGCAATCTTCTTCTTCCTTCTCTTCTCAACTGCCTTACCAATGATCATAGCAGATTTTTTATGATTTAACCTCTGTCCCATCCAGCCACAATAATCACTTAAAATACTCTTCACCTTCTTAATAATCTTCAACTTAGCATCATAAATTAAAAGGACATCTTCTACATAGAGAAAATGTGATACCTTCTGAACCCTTGGAGCAATCCTGATGCCTAAGTCATTGCCTTCATGGAAAAAGACATTAGAGTGAAATTGGGAACACATGATAAAAAGAAAGGGGGAGAGTGGACAACCTTGACGGAAACCACTCTTACCCATGATCCATTTGGAGAGTCCTCCATTGATTAAGATAGAAAACCTTGGCTCCATAATGCATTCCATCACCAAATTCATGAACTTCTTTGGAAAGCCCATTATGCTCATCATCTTATAAAGGGTCTTCCAACACATGCTGTCGTAGACTTGTTCCCTGTCCAACTTGATAGCTACCATACCTACACCTGATTTAGAAATCCTGATCTTATTGAACAACTCCTGAGCCAGCAATAAATGATCCAATATACTCCTCCCTTTAACAAAAGAAACTTGCTCTTCTAAGATAACCTTGGGAATAACTAACAATAGCCTGTTCAACAAAACCTTAGCCACAATTTTATAGATAGAGTTACACAAGCTTATAGGATGAAAACCAGTAGGAGAGACTGGGTTACTTATTTTAGGAATAAGCACAACAAGAATGTCCTTCCATTCCCTGCACATTTTACCAGTACCAAAGAATCTTCTCACTGCTTTGACACACATTATTCCCTATAATACTCCAATAAGTTTTTTTTTTTAAAAAAGGTTATGCCATCATAACCAGGGGATTTGTTACTACCCAACCCTTTGATTACCTCCAATATCTCCAAATCTGAAATATCTACATTCAAACCTCTTATATCTGGATCATCCAAAACTGCTCTCGGGACAGGCCAGTTATCCACACAGCAACCCCTTTCTTTCCACTTATCCTGGAAGAAATTGAAGAATACAACCTGCAGCTCCTCAGGCTCCTCGGTGAGATCTCCATTTTAATTTATAACTTGAGAAATCCATTTCCCACTTCTCCTAGCATTTGAAAATGAATGGAAAAAATTAGTAATAGTGTTCCCATCCTCAATCCACTTCGCCTTTGCTCTTTGCTTCCACTAAGTATTCAACAGGGCAAGAATCACATTAAGCTCCTTGACTTTTGATCTCAACACCCAAAACTTCTCTTCACTTAACCAACCCATACTAGCTTCTTCTTCTTGAATCTGAAATATTTCCTCTTTCAGTTTCTCCTTTTCCTTAGATAAATCCTTTACTTTAGCCTTGCCCCAATAATACAAATCCTTCAAAGCTTTCTTACATTTTTTATTAAGGATTTCCATATCATCTCCTTGAAATTCTTTACTCCATACTTTAGCGATATTGTGTACCGAAGCTTTATAAGAAATCCAAACATCTTCAAAATTTAGAATCCCTCTTCTTTTTGTAGATGACTCAAAAATTTTCAGCACTATTGGATAATGGTCTAAAGCTACTCTGGCTAAGTGTCTCACCACTGCTACCTGAACACAATTGATAACCAAGGAATTGAGCAAACACCTGTCCAACCTCTCAAGAATTCGGCCTCCTCCCATTTTATTATTACACCAAGTGAATATTGGTCCAACAATCCCCACTTCATGCAAGTCATTCCCATTCATAAAATCAACCATCTCCTTAGGACCTTGTGAGAACACAAACTTCCTTCCACCTCTCTTGTCCTATCGAGACAATATACAATTGAAATCACCCCCAACGATCAAAGGGACCTTTTTATTAGCCACATCTTGTATACTACCCCAAAACCCTCTCCTCTTCAAAACCTCCTTACTCCCATAGACAGTAAAAATCATACACACCCCTTTATTGAAAACATTAAGGTCCCCAATGACACATTATTCTGACTTCTTTAGTACTTAAAAAGAATCCAAATTTGATCTCCACAATACCATAATACCTCCAGATAAACCGTCTGACGGTAGAAGAAAGAAATCCTAATCAAGCCCCAAAACTTTCTCAAAGGAAACGATGTCAAAAGCATTGATCTTAGTTTCCATCAACCCCACAAATAGAATATCATGATCTATAATAAACTCCTTAAGATATATAGAGGCCACTTTTTTCTTGGCCCCTCTATAATTCCAAAAGGCTAAGGAATTTATTAATTCAATCTAGGGGATGAGGCCCCTTCCCTCCTTTTGCTCCCACCATGATTCAAATTCCTACCACGAGTAATATTCTTGATTGGCCCAAGCGACCTTAGCTCTCTTACAAGCATCACCTTATTCACCTCCCCAATAGTACCACCATCCCTAACCAAACCACTTCCTGATCTATTCCTGTCATAACCCTCTAGACAACTCATCTCCATTGTCTTTCCAACAATACTACTTCATATCCAGCCATACCAATCTCCCCTTCTATTACATCTTCCTTCATCATATCACCATTAACCATATTCAAAATATCAAATTTTTTAACTAAATTTGATATATAGGAAAAATCAGGTTTAGTGATTATACCTAATTCTCCAACAGAATTATTTTCACATTTGTCAAGGGCCCTTCCTTTTCCTCCGCAAACAGAAAATAAAAAGACATAAGATTTATAGTGGTTCGATTAAACACGATCTACATCCACTCACTGAAGTTTCCCACTTCAGGTATTGTACTATTACCAATTAGTGTCTCTCCTTTTGCCCCAACAGCAAGGTGGAGAAGCCTTCACAAAAACTCTCTTCCACCACTAACTAGTGCGGTAGAGAACTGTCATCCTTTTACACCCTCTAAGTGTAGGCAGAGTACCTCCCGCTGTTCACACTCTCCAAGTGTAGGCAGAGAACCTTTCATCCTTTCACACTCTCCAAGTGTGGGCAGAGAATTTGTAATTTAAAAAAATTTCCCTCATAAAATTTTAAACCGATTCAAATTTTTTAATGAAGTTTTTGAAAAAGATTTTTCAACCAAAAATCACATAGAATCAGTAAAGTAAATAAGCGACAGAAAATAAAAAGACATAAGATTTATAGTGGTTTGATTAAACACGA
The DNA here is from genome assembly GCF_001605985.2 of Dendrobium catenatum. NCBI lineage: Eukaryota > Viridiplantae > Streptophyta > Magnoliopsida > Asparagales > Orchidaceae > Dendrobium > Dendrobium catenatum. The sequence goes on along the minus strand of NW_021319790.1, from coordinate 136,555 downwards.
TCTACATCCACTCACTTAAGTTTCCCACTTCAGGTATTATACTATTACCAATTAGTGTCTCTCCTTTTGCCCCAACAGCAAGGTGGAGAAGCCTTCACAAAAACTCTCTTCCACCACTAACTAGTGCGGTAGAGAACTTTCATCCTTTTACACCCTCTAAGTGTAGGCAGAGTACCTCCCGCTGTTCACACTCTCCAAGTGTAGGCAGAGAACCTTTCGTCCTTTCACACTCTCCAAGTGTGGGCAGAGAACCCTTCATCCTTTCACATTTCTCCAAGTGTAGGAAAAGAACCTTCCCGCTGTTCACACTCCTCGAGAACCTTCTTACTACTGAACCAGATATCCTTGACAAGATCTTCCCACGAGAAATCTTAAAGGGCAAGAGAAAAGAGTGAAGTAATAATAATTCACAAATGAATATCCTTACCTTTGAGTATCAAGTGAGCACTTCACGCTTCAGTAGTAAGAAAATCCTTCAAACACTCTCTCACACTCTCTCCTTTAATATCTCTTCAATTTGCACGAAGACCAGTGGACAAAAAGATTACAAGATAGTTTTAATTAGACCTTTTACAAGAAAGACATGAAAAACTGTCCAAAAACTATAATTTTTTAATTCTGTACGTACTCGATTGTCCCGTACGATCGTAATTCGTACATACGAACAGTGTAAAAATTGTTGTGCACGAACTCAATGTATATTGGTACGAAATAACTTCGTACCCAATTATCATCCCATACGAATATAGTTCGTCCGATACGAACAGTTATTTCCAAACTTCGTTGGAAGATAACTACAGGACGGTCCAAAAATTTAAGGAACAGAGGACATCGTCCTGGGATGATGGTACAAGTTCTTCTGGATGATTAGTTCAAGTCAAGGGTCCAAACAACATCATCCTTAGATGATTGGAACAATTCGTTTGGATGATTAATTATGTCATGGATTCAGAGGACATCGTCCAGGGACGAATAGGACATTTCATCTGGATGAACAGTATAAAGTGAGAATCTAGAGGACATCATCCAGGGATGAATGAGACAATTCATCCAGATGAATAGTTCAAAGTGAGAATTCAGAGGACATCATCCAGGGAAAAATGGGACAATTCATCTAGATGAATAGTTTAAAGTGAGAATCTAGAGGATATCGTCTAGGGATAAATGGGACAATTCGTCTGGACGATCAGGACTTAGAAAATTTTCTCGTTTATTGCTCATTCCATTGCTCATTGAGGGGTATAACTGACCTGATCGTCCCGTACGATCAGTATAAGAAATTTTGACTTTTAAACATCTCCCCCAGTGTGTGTGTGCTTAGTTACTCAATTATAATCACACTCTCTCTAACTCAAAAAATGAATAAAATACAGACTCCTAAATACAAAATATTTTAATCAGATCTTTATTTGAAGTCTTCAACTATATGGAGTATTATTTTCTTGAAATATTAGTGCACACAAGAGCCAAAATTACTTCATCCAAAATGTGTTAGGAGAAATTAATAATCAATACAATAATATCTGGAATCATCAAAATAACAAGTTACTAGAATATAAAGTATGCAAAATGCTAAGTAGCAACTCTCTTAACAATCTCCTCCTCTTTGATGATGGAAAAATAATTATTGTTTGTATAAGTTTCAAATTTCTAAGTATCTCCTAAACTCCCCCTGAATTAATAAGCATGTGAGAATAAGGAGCATTTGAACATAAAAAAAAAATTAAAATTTTTAACACACAATCACTGAAACACACACAATAAACAACGATAAAAAAAATGCAATGAACAAATACAATGATAATTTAAATACGAACAATATTTTCTCCCCCTTTTTGACAATAGTAAAAAGTGAAGAAGAAATAGAACAATACAGAAATGTTAGAAGTCATATGAAGAGCCTTGGATAGTTGATCTTTTGAAAGAGATTGAGATATATTTGCAAATAAAAAAAAAGTTCATTAGTGAAATAGAAGGATTCATATGATTTAAGAAGAGATATAACATAAACAAGAAAAAAATTATCAAAAACATGAATCAATTTAAATAATGAGATAAACAAAATCATTACAAAGTAGATGAATGTAAAATTTGTATATTTCAAATTTGAATATCAAATAAAATCATATAAAGATTAATTGGAATTAAAAGATTAGGGAAAGAATCAATTACCACTTATGGCGCTTTGTGCATCTTTTCGATATTTATGGCATATTTTGTGCATCTTTTATATTTTTGGGCTAATTTTATGCATCTTTTTCAATTTGTGAACCATTGCGTATTCTTTTGATATTTTGTACATTTTTAAGTGTAACCTTGATCATTCCAAAATCAATAATCTAAATTCTCAAATTTCTCTAAGAACAATAATATTTATATTGATAAGAGAAATAAAAAAATAAGAAAATATCATAATTGCAATAATAATATAAAAATTATATTAGTCTAACAAGAGACATGAGATTGACATTCTTAACTAAATTAAGTTATAATCACAACTTAAATTTAAAAAAAAAAATAGATTTTTCTAATAAATTCTATTTTATGTTGCAATTTGAGATATAGCACTTATAAGATCAAATATTTTAAGGATGATCATATAGGCTAACACACATTTTAGAAATGAAATAAAAAACACTAAACCAAGACATGATAACTTTTATTTCCATAATAAAAGATATTACATCAAGTACGATTGATATCAATAAACATATTTTTCAAAACACTAAATAAGAACTAACAACACAAAACATTACATAACATGACATAAAATATAAAAACATAACAGCTAATAATCACACAACATCACATCTGGTACAGAGAATCAAATAGAAATACAATCATCACTCTGAAGGACCCTGATTTGGAGGAGGCAGAAGAGGGTTGAAGAAGTTGAAATAGTTACTCATAATAGCCATAATCTTGTTAACTGAATCAAACTGACCTCTAACCCAATCCATATCCTGCTGATGTTGATAGTCCTGCTGCTAAAGATGAGTTTCAATTTGATCAAAATATTGATCAAAATGACTCTCAAGCCGATCAAATCGCTGGACCATATCCTTAAAATTTAGAGTACCAGAAGGTTCAGGTGGAGGTCCTCTTCTTTCTCCCTCTGAATCACTACTTATTACATGTGGATCTTTATTAAAGATTGCTTGGAAAGATTAATCATTATAGTAGCTCTTATAGATTTTGAACTAGATGAACTAGGTCATATTTCTTCTCTAGAATGTAGGTCACAAGATGTCCTAAGGCTATATTTTTTCCTTTTGTGGGAGACATGGCCAATCTCAGAAAGTCCATAAAAGTAATCAATGATCAGTTGGGCTTCATTTATTGGTTCACTTGTCATAGTCAAATAAGTCACTATAGAAAGAAGAGGTGTGATATTTACTCTATCACCAACTTTAGGAATAATGGAAGTTCGAAGAATATGTTGGATGATACGGGCATTACGGTTAAGAGAGGATACCTTAGTAAAATGGCTTGCTTCACTACATCCTCTAATGACTTGATTTATTACAGTCCAGTCAAAGTTGGTGGAGGAGGCAAAAGTGTGGGCTCTATTTCCTTGAGTCCTTAAGTTTAAAAATATTTCTAAGTCTTCTTTAATGATCTCCACTTTCTTCTTAAAAACGTATGATATAATCACAGTTTGGTCTGAGTTGAAGGACATATCGGCAAGGAAGTAATGGAAAGTCTCCTTGTTGTAGAGATGGATCAAAGTGAGAATAAGACCAAATTGGGTAGAAGAAAAAAGGTGCATTACCTTAAAAGTGAGTTGTTCTTTGAGAAGGACTCTAGAGGGAGTGATTTTGGCAGATGCAAATCTAGGGAAGGACTCCTCATTTACTTTGGACAGAAAGTTATCTCGTAAAATTTTAGGGGGGTCCCTTAGCAAGAACCTTTTGCCTTTTGCTTGAACTAGCCATGGAGAAGATCTAGGAGAATGAAAGATTGAAAGTGATTTTTGAGGGGATGAAGTTTGAGTTCATAACCTTTCAATTTAAAGAGAAAATGATTATTTCGTACGAACGAAAAAATTTCATTCCATACGAATTTGGGTTCGTACGTACAAAAAATATTTTGCCTGGATGAATGAATGGGTCCAAAAAAGAAATGGCTTTTCTTAAGCATGTAAGTTATGAGGCATCTTTTTGTACAAACTTTTGACCAAAATGATCGTACAGAGGTAGAGGTGTTCATCCGGGATGATCAATTATTTAAGATCATTTTAGTGACAGTTTGAAATGTCCCCTACAGTGAATCCCCACAAATTCGTATGTACGAATGGAATGTTCGTACGTACGATCAAAAAAAAAAAAAAAAAAAAAAAACTTATCTTATCCGTATAACCATCTACAAGCGTACATACGATTAAATATATATCATTCGGACGATCATGATGATTGTACAGACGAATGGTGATATGAAAAACTAAAAAACTGCATGCAAACCGTTCAAATCGACAATTAATATGCTACACACTTTGTCCTATAATAAATTAATATCGTACAGATGATATACAGTTAAATTTCCAAGTCAATATTCCAAATCATGAATCTAGATGTGAGAGAACACAAAACAAAACAGACAGAAGTTTGCAAAATTAAACATGAACCAAACTATAATAAAAAAAATATATAAAGAAAATCACAAAATCAATAGACACATAACACACTAACAAAAACAAACAACAATATTGCAGAATCATTTTAATTAAGCATTCAAATCAATCACACCAAGCCTTGTTCTTAATGTACTGAAAGTATCAAAGGCTAGTGGTTTTGTAAAATGTCTACAAATTGATTTTCTATTGTAACATGAATGAGTTCAATTTCTCCTTTGGATACATGATCCCTTATGACATGATGCCTGATGTCTATATATTTGGTTCTTTTTTTTTTTTGAAGAAAGCAATTTAATGCATTAAAAATCAAAGAAACTAATTACAAGTAATAAAAGGATCACATTCCTCGATAAGGTTCCATAATAAGGAAGGAATGTTTTCCAAAGAGAAACTATCAAAATAAAAACTATCATCTAAAGCAAGGGTAGCACAACAATTAGCTACCTTATTACAATTTCTAGAAACATAATGAAAAATTACCTTATTGAAATCCTTTAATAAGCAAAGATCCTTATAAGACCATCTATCCATTAGCCATTTATTCTTCTTCTTCAAAGAATCATGAATGAAATTGATAATATTTACATTATCACTCTCCACAATAATTCCTTTGCATTCAAGCATCCAATCACAAAGGAAGTCCTTGGCCGCAAAAACTGCATCAAGCTCCAATTGAGCTATATTCCAATGAGTTCTCTTTTTCCCAAAAGCACTGATGAATCTTCCCATGTGATCACGGAAAATGCCTCCAATCCCAGCTTGATTGGATCCAAGTAGAGAAGCATCCACATTGATTTTAATCCAATCCTTTGGAGGGGGGCACCAAGGATGAAGGGACTCCCTAGGGAGATTAGTGCCCCAACTTACAAGAAAAGGATTAACATTGGAGGTAGCCAAATAAAGAGCATTAGCTGCAACTAAAGAGCTCGGTATAGCAGTTTTTTGGTGCTGAATTTCATTTCTATTCTTCCATGACAAGTAAACAATTGTGCAATAGAGTTTCACCATTCCAGAATTTTGAACCGTTAGAGCCTTTAAACTATGCAAACAATCATCCAAAGAATTGAAGAAAGGTATTTGAATACCCCATTCACGAATTCTCATGATTACCTCAATCAAGTATTTACAATTAACCATGATATGCTCATAAGACTCAATGGAATCACAACCTCTAGCACAGTTTATAAAATCTGAAATTTTTCGGTTCTTGAAAAAAACATTAGTTGGGATTCCCTTTTTGCCAAGTCTCCACCAAAAAGTTTCCACCTTCTTGTTTAGTTTTAGCTTCATCAACCAATTAAAGAACCCATATTCATCATCACTTAATCTATTAGAGACAACATATTCAAAAGAGAGAGCTGAAACGGTCTTGCCCGAGCACCAATTAATCAATTCAATGTTGTCATCAACCTCTATATCAATGCTGATTTGGGAAATGATCTCAATAATTTCTTGATGGAAAGCTATTTGCAATTTGAAATAATTCCAATCTCCATTGTTTAAAAGGAACTCACTAATTGTGGCATTCTCAAGATAAACACAATTGATAAAAGTGGGCCAACGGTTTAAACATTTATCATGCAACCAAGTATCATTCAAAACATTGATACTCTTTCCATTGCCAATGTTCCACCTAGCAATATTCTTCAAAGCCTTTCCTCCATCTAAAAGGATATGCCAAGCACTAGAGCCAGTTTTACGGTGAGCTTCATGTAAAATGTCATCCCCATATTTGTGCTTCATGGTTTTGTGAAATAAAGAGTCCGGTTTTTGAAGAAAATTCCAAGCCACATTGGATCTAAGAGATCCAATTCTAGATAAAGGGGAATGTAAACCCAACCCACCAAATTTCTTTGGTTTACATATCTCATCCCAAGCCACATAATGAATACCCCTATCACCATTTTGTTTATGCCAAATAAAGTTTCTACAAAGCTTTTCAAGTTCAAGAAGAACTCTCTTGGGAATTAAAGAATTTGTAATGAGATAGTTTGGCATAGAAAGTAAAGAGCTCTCAATAAGAACAATTTTACCTCCCAAGGAAAGAGATTTCCTGCTCCAAGCATTTAACCGATCCAAGACATTGCCAATTAGCTCCTGAAAATCAGCAATTTTAAGTCTTCTAAGAGCCATCTTCACACCAAGATAAATCATTTCCTTCACCATTTTAATGCCCAGCAAATTGGTGATTTTCTTCCTCATTTTCTTTCTTACATTTTTCCCAAATAAAATCTGGGATTTGTTAAGATTAACTCTTTGGCCAGACCAATTGCAAAAGTCCTCCACAATTTTCTTCATCAACTTTGCCAAAGAGGAAGTGGCATGAGAGAAAATTAGAACATCATCAGCATATAACAAATGAGTAATCCTAGGTCCTCCAGAAGAGATTTGAATACCAAGATTTTGACCTCTTTGATTAATAGCATTTGACAACAGTTGGGAACATAAAATAAAGAGATAAGGTGAGAGTGGACATCCTTGACGAAATCCACTATAAGCCTTAATCCAATTTGAATTAGAGCCATTAATAGAAATAGAGAATCTCACCTCAGTAACACATTCCAGAAGCAAATTAGAAAAGTAGTTGGGAAAGCCATACCAAATAAGAGTGTGATGAAGAGTGGCCCAACCCATACTATCATATGCTTGCTCCATATCAAGTTTGATAGCCATAGCTCCTTTTTTATGCTTGGAAACTTTGAACTTATGAAACATCTCTTGAGCTAAGAGACAATGTTCAGAAATAGATCTACCAGGTATGAAAGCCATCTGCTCTTCTGAGACCAATCTAGAGATAATCTTCTTTAATCTATTTACAAGCATAGAAGCAATAATTTTGTAGTTCATTTGACAAAGGCTAATGGGACGGAAATTTGCTGGAACCAAAGGATTTTTAATTTTAGCAATCAAGATAATAAGAGTATCCTTCCATTCTCTACACATTCTACCAGTTAAGAAGAAGTTGTTAACTGCATTCCATAAAGTGTCCCAAACAATGCTCCAAAAGCTTTTGTAAAAAGAGGAAGTAATCCCATCTATGCCAGGGGATTTATTATTACCTTGCTGGAAAACCGAGCTCTTCAAGTCTTCAACCGTGAAAGCTTCATTAAGCATAGAGTTATCATCCACCATAATTTTCTGATTTTGTAAAACTGTTGGCCAATCCGTCAGCTTGCACTCTTTAAATTGCCATTTTTTTTCAAAGAAATCAAAGAAGACTTTTTGGATTTGATCTTCATCAACTACTAACTCATTGGTTTCATCCTTTATTTGATTAATTCTGTTTCCACTATTACGGGCAGTAGCAAAATTGTGGAAAAGTTTAGAGTTCATATCACCTTCTTCATGCCATATAGCTTTTGCTCTTTGGTTCCACCAAGTAGATAACCTTCTTAAAGTGACATTGAATTCATGAACTTTAAACCGAAGCAATTTGAGATCCTCCTCATTCCAATCTTCACCCAAAGCCTCCTTCTTTTGAAGTTCTTCAATCTCTTCCTTCAGTTTTTCTTTCAGATTATTCAGATTTTTACATTTGTTTCTACTCCAAAAAAACAAAGCTTTTAGAGTTCTATTGGTCTTCTTTTGAAGAATTTCACTCTCATTCCCCACATCTTTCTTTTTCCAAGCATAATTAACAATGCTCTTACAAGCTGGATAAGATCTCCAAGTGTCTTCAAATCTGATAATCTTGGACTTGATTCTCAATTCAGTATCCAATTTAAGAAGAATTGGACTATGATCAGAAGCAATTCTAGCAAGGTGTTTAGTAATGGCTAAAGGAACTTTCTGAATAGCTGAAGAGTTTAAAAGACAACGATCTAGCCTCTCCCAAATCCGAGAGGTCCCCTCTTTATTATTACACCAAGTAAACCTTGGTCCAATGTAGCCAATGTCATGGAAATCATAGTTCACCATAAAGCTTTTCATCTCTTTAGGACCTTTAGAAAAAAGAAATCTTTTACCTCCTCTTTTATCTTCTTTGCTTAGAATACAATTGTAGTCACCTCCAATAATTGAGGGAGTGGAATCCTCCATCCAATCTTCAAGTTGTTTCCAAAGTTTACCTCTATCCACACAAGTTCTACTACCATAGATAGTAGCAATTCTCCAAGTTCCCAAAGTAGGAATTAAGAGGTCACCAATAATAGCTTGAGAAGAAGTATCTTTAACCATAAAAGACACCAATTTCATATTCCAAAGTACCAAAATCCCACAGAAGAACCAATGGTCGGATGATGCCAATACTCCCAATCCTTTCCAATAAAGCAGTCAATATCCTTTCTAGTAAAATTTGAGACCTTGGTCTCCATAAGACCAATAAAGAAGACATTATGATCCCTCACTAACTCCTTCAAATATAGGGAAGCTTCTTTCTTTCTAGCTCCCCTACAATTCCAAAACAAGACAGAATTCATTTAAACAATTAAAGGGGATTTCTCCCCAATAAAGGAACTCCTTCTTCCATCTCTTTTTTTCTTTTTGAAATCAGGTTCAACCGGCCCAAGATAAGTCTTCAACTATCTGGAGTATGATTTTCTTAAAATGTTAGTATAGACAAATAATAAAAGCAATATTTCTAATATATGTTAGGAGAAATAGTAATCAATTAATAATATTTTGAAATCATCAAAAACACATAGGATATGAAAACATAGTTATGAAAACTAAGTTGCAATATAAGGAAACATTTATTTGGTTAATTTTCTTTGGGAGAATTTAATTTTTGGAATTTTATTCTTGAAATTAACCACATTATTATGGATAATACGTAACTCTGAGAGGCAAAGATATCATTCCCCAATGGGTTAAGGTAGCAAAACTAAAAGTTTTATCCTGACAAAGAATGTCAAATTCATGAACTAACTACATATGACCCAAAAGGGTCAAAATGGTGTTCTATCAGTATTTCACTATTATTATCTTGATGAGAGATAATTAATATCATATTCAAAGAATTAGAACAAAACATATATCTTCACACTAGAATAAAATATCGTTTATGATCAATCATCTAAATATAACGATAATGATCATCGTTGATTTTGATTTTCACAAATGAAATTTATTGAGTTTTAAAATTTGATCGTGTTTTAAATCACTTATGAGCATCAGCCCTTGTAGTTAATTACATTATAAGAAACCATAGTTTTATATGAAAACTCTTGATTAAAAAAATGACAGAATTTTTTAAAGGATTCTGAAGGACTAATATCAAAGGATTGAAACTGCAATTTGGACATTGAGTGGGTCAAATTTGAACAATTATTTATTGGAGTCAAATGATGAAAGGTAAGAGTTTTGAGATTTTGAAACATTTTAGAAACACCCCAGCCTTCCAAATGTGTTGGGCTTTAAATTTAGAATTGAAGAGAATTTTAATTCAAGTTATTAATTTATTAGAATTGTAAGATTATATTCCAAAAAGTGCGGACTTAATATTTTGGGTCTGCCCTAGATCCTAAGTCTAATTTGGGCACTGAATGATAGTAGCCCGAGCCTAGCTAATTAAGTACAATCTGAACTTACCTCGGCCTAGATTGGGGAGCCAGCTAACCTCTTAGGCGCTTAAAATCCATGCATTTAGTTATTAGTGAAAGAGTGGTATGGATATTATTTGATTAAGTTTGTGGAATTAGGGCAGACATCTTAGATCATAATTGGCCCCTTAACACATGTAGGATAATTTGATGCTTGAAATAAAATGTAATTAAAATTTTGACTCATTTAATTAGTTTTTAATATAATGCATGTTAATCGACTTGATGAATGCATAAAATTGAATATGGAGCATATTTAAAAAGGCTTAAAAATATATTTTTCCCTAGGGATTGCATAATATCCCCTTGACAGGATTACACCTAAATAGTTCAGGTGGTATGCCAGAACCCACAAGTAGAGAGGTGCCTAATAAGGAAGATGAATTCAACTTGATCTTTGCTAAAGGCTATCTTGATGTCCTTCGGTTTCGACCAAGCATCAACAATCTCGTTCTTGTTTCCCAAGCTGTCCGCCATACCCAGATTATCCTTTACAGATAAAGGATCTTCCGTCGTCTTCAATAGATCATCAGTCTTCAGCCCGATACTATCAGCATTCCAATTTTCCATTACCAGAACATTCTTCTCCATATTCCCCTCCTTCAGATCAAGAATTCCAGAAAAATTGTTAACCCATAAAACCAGATTTTCCGGCGCAATCGGATCAAGAACGGCCAATTCAGCAAGTTCACCATCCATACAATTGGAATTTTCACACCCATTCACCAAAATGCTCTTCCCTTTGCCTTCAACAGCTATCGGACGGCAATGGGGTTTCAAACCTTCTCTGATCACAATCCCACTGGACGACTTCCCATTAGCTTGCTGAGAGCCCATAGATCGCTGAACATTCATGAATTCAGCGATGAAGAAAGCCGGCGAACGCCGGCGCCGCCGCCTCCTTCAACCGCGGATAACCCGCGAAGAACAAAATTTCAAAAAACAGAACAAATTCTCTCACTAGAAAATTACAAAGCTTCTCTCACTTAAAATTTTTTATTCCGGAAGGCCTTTAGTTCTATATATTTGGTTCTTGAATGTTGAATACGATTTTTAGAAATGCAAATAGCACTAGTATTATCATAATAAATGGGAATAGTGCCTATTATTAATCCTAAATCAATCAACTATTATTTTAACCAAAGTACTTATGCCACACAACTTCCTAATGCAATATATTCGGCTTCAATAGTAAATAGGGATACTAAATTTTATTTTCTACTGGACCAACAGACTAAAAAAATTCTAATGAATTGACATGTTCTAGAAGTACTCTTTCTATCAACCCTACAACCTGTAAAATCTAAATCTGAATATCCAATTATTCCGAATGAAGAGCTAAAGGATACCAAATTCTTAAGTTTTGAGTTCTCAACAATTACCTTAAAATCCTTTTCACTGCTGTCAAATATGATTCTTTTGGATATGATTGAAATCTAGCACATAAGCAAACACTAAACATGATATCGGGCCGGCTAACTGTCAAGTAAAGAAAAGATCCAATTATCTCTCTAAATTTCTTTTGATCAACAAATTTTCCCTTAGGATCCTTATCCAACTAAATTGAGGAACTCATAGGTATACTAATAAGTTTAGCATTGTCTATTTCATACTTTTTGAGTATGTCCTTAACATGTTTTGACTAACTAAGAAATGTACCTTTCTCAATTTGCTTAATGCTAAAGCTTTGAAAGTAACTCAAATCTCCCATTAGACTCATCTCGAATTCACTACTCATTATTTTAGAAAAATCATCATAAAGATTTTTATTTGTAAATACAAATATGATATCATCAACATAAATTTATACAATGAGTATATCTTCTCCCAATTTCTTCAAAAATAGAGTTGTGTCCACACTTATTTTTTCAAAATATCTCTAAAGTAGGAAGGTGCTCAATCTCTCATACCAAGCCCTAGGTGCCTGTTTCAATCCATATAATGCCTTTTTCAATTTAAAAACATTATTTGGGTAATTAAAATTTTCAAAACTTGGAGGTTGTTATACAAAAATATCCTCTTGAATTAGCCTATTTAAAAAGGTACTTTTAAAATCCATTTGATATAATTTAAATCCTCTAAAACAGGCATAGACTCATAAAACCCTAATTGCTTCAAGTCTAGCTACAAGGGAAAAAGTTTCCTAAAAATCAATCCCTTCAATCTGATTATACTCCTTAGCTACCAATCTAGCCTTATTTCTAATGACTACTCCTGAGTCATTCATTTTGTTCTTGCATACCCACTTAGTTCAAACTACACTTTGATCCTTTGGCTTTACAGTTAATTCCCAAACTTCATTTCTTACAAATTGATTTAGTTCTTCTTGCATAGCCAATATCCAAAATTCTTCCAAAAGTGCTTTAGTCTATACCTAGATTGGTGGGTAATATAATTGAAATAAAGACTGAATGATTGAATTTTTTATTCAGTCTATGCCTAGATTTAACACCCTTACAGGTTCTCCTATTATCAATTCCTTTGGGTGATTTTTAGAAAATCTCAAATTTCTAGGCACTGGGTTTTCTACCTCCAAATTTTCTTCTAAATTCACTTTCTCAATCTTTCGGGAGTTAATTTCTATCTCATCTTCTTGAGTAATTGGCTCTTCCAAACTTTATATTCATCAAATATAACATGTATGGTCTCCTCAATTACCAAAGTTTTTTTATTGAATACTTTATAAGATTTTCCAACACTTGAGTATCTAATAAAAATTCCTTCATCTGATTTTGGATCAAATTTTCCTAATGTAGATTTTTCATTATTATGAATGAACACCTTACATCCAAAGACATACAAATGTGATAAATTAGGTGTTCTCCCCTTTAGTAACTCATAAGGTATTTTATTTAAGTTTGATTTCACATTCACCCTATCTAGAACATAACATGTAGTGCTAACAGCCTTAGCCCAAAAATATTTAGGAAGTGAATATTCTGCCAACATGGCTCGGGCTATTTCTATAAATATTCTATTTTTCTTTTCAACTACCCCATTCTGCTGAGGGGTTCTAGGTGCAGAAAAGTTGTGATCAATTCCTTTCTTCTTATAGAAATCCTCAAATTTTTTATTTTCAAATTCTCCTCCATGATCACTTTGAATTGTCATAATCTCACATCCTAGTTTCCTTTGAATCCAAGTCTAAAAATTTCTAAATTTCTCAAATGATTCACTCTTATGATTTATAAATCTAACTCATATGAATCTAGAATAATAATCCATAATAACAAATCCGTATACCTTACCTCCAAGACATATAGTTCAACTGGTCCAAAAAAATCCATATGTAATATCTTCAATGGTTTACTAATTTTAAGATCTTTATTGGACTAAAAAGATGACTTCACATGTTTTCCTAATTGATATGCATCACAAAGGTGGTCTTTAGTAAAGTCTTTGGTATACCTCTCACTAGGTTCTTTTGGATAATCCTCCCAAGGTTTTTCATGTTAGAGTGACAGTCTCTTATGCCAAAGCCATTATTCATCAGAAATAATTTTTAAACAAAAAGCAGTAGGAGTTTTAATACAATTCAAGTCTAGCATATACACATTGTTTACTCGTATACCATTCAAAACATCATTACCATTTAGACTTAATATACAACTAATAGGGAAAAATTTTACACAATATCCTTTATCACATATCTGGCTAATACTTAACAAATTATGCTTTAAGTCATCTACAAGTAGTACATTTTCAATAAAAATTTTTTTATGATTTTCAATCATACCTGACCCAACCACTTTCCAAGAAGTGTTATCTCTAAGTGTAACCCTGCCTCCACTTCTAGCTTCCAGCAATATGAATTGATCATAATCTCCAATCATATGCTTTGAGCAACGACTGTTCAGGTACCATATGATCTCATGAGGCCTTCTGTGTGAGTGTTTTTGCAAGATTATCAAATGTTAGACATGGGAACCCAAACAAGTTTGGGTTCACCATTTTGTAAATTATAAACATATGCATATATGATATGTCTAGGTTTATGTATATTAGGTTTCCACACCAAATGGATTTTCTTCTTCAATGTACATGTGTGAGATATATGTCCAAAAAATCCAAAATTATTACATTTGACTCCGGGAAATATATTCTTAAGTCTTCTACTATTCTTCTGTCTATTCAGGGATTATATAAATTTAGGATACATAATAAGATTTGTGAAATCTTCAAGTCTTGGGGGTATCCTATTATCCTCGAGAGTTTTTATTTTCAATTTTTAAAATAAATTCATATCTTCCAAAATTCGATTTGTATAATTTATTCAATATATTTTGCTCTGAGATTCATCCTTAAAATCTTTAAGTTCTCTTTTAAGTTCTGCATAGGATGATTTTAAGTTTTCATGGTTCTTATTCAAATCATCAAGCTCATCAAGTAATTTCACGTGGTTGTTATCAATTAAAGCAAGATCTTTCCTAAGGATCTCCTTTTTTCTTTGTAGTTCCCAAAATTCTAAGTTCAAACTAGCATACATTTTCTTTAACTTTTTATGCATCATGTATGCATTCAGAGACATCAAAAGGTTTATTATAAGATAAGTCACATACCTTTTCTTGATCTGACTGATCAAGATTATCAGCCATGAAGCATAGATTAGTGACTTCCTCTTCCTTTTCAGTCTCTAACGAGTCTGAAGCTGAGTCCGCCCAAAAAGTTCTTTGGAATTTCTTCATTCCCTTCTTCACAATAGGTTTCTCCTCTACCTTCTCATTGCTAAGGGTGGCTTTGAGTTTTGGGCAATCTGACTTAATATGACAGGTTTCTTGCACTCATAACAAATAACATCATTTGAAACCTTGATATTTCTATTAAATTTATCTTGATTTCATTACTGGCGTCTCTTTTGCTTCCTCTCCAGAAAGCTTCTAAACTATCTAGTCATCAGTGTGATGTCGTCTTCATCCTCAGGTTGTGAGAGTTCACTCTCTGACTCCTCCACTTTCAGTGCTATATTCTTCTCCCTGTATGGTGCACCTGCATCAATCTTTCTTTGACTCACCCCTTGCTTGTAAGCAATAAGGGATCCAAGAAGATTGTCAATAGAGTAAATTTTTAAATCTTTAGAGCCTGTAATTGCCGTTATTTTAGCATCATAAGCAGTAGGTAAGCAACGTATATTTTATTAACCATTTCCACATTCGTTAGTTCCCTACCTAATGCATGTAAAGAAGTGACTATTTGTGAGAATCTTGTGTACAAGTTAGAAATGGATTTATTGGATTTCATGTGAAATAGTTTATAGTCATGCAACAAGATATTAAGTCTGGATTATTTAACTTCATTAGTCCCCTCATAAGTTATACAAAGTCTATCACATATGTCCTTTCCACTTTTGCAAGTAGAAACCCGCATGTAATCTTCAGATTTAAGAGAACAAAAGAAATTATTCAGGCATTTAGCGTTAAGTTGTGATAAGTCATGTTCTTCTACTGTCCAGTCCGCAAAGGGAGTTTCAACTCTAACTCCGTCAACTAATCTAGTTGGTTTTGTATACCCTTCCTAAACTAAGATCCATATACGGTAATCAAGTGACTATAAAAATGTAGACATGCATGTTTCCAAAAATCAAAAAGAATATTGTTGAACAATGGAGGTCTAGTTATAGAGTAACACTCAGGTGTGTTTCAGTTTCAAAATGTAGCCATAGTCATTAATCAAAAATCAATCTAAACTTATGATTTTGAAACAAAGCTTTGACACTTATTGAGACTTGTTAATTATGAATTAGGTTGTTAGACCTAAGTTTATGTTCCAGTGGCTAACCAAGAAGGGGGTGAATTGGTAATTTTAAAAATTTTCCCTCTTAAAATTTTAAATTGATTCAAACTTTTTAATGAAGTTTTTTAAAAAGATTTTTCTACCACAAATCACATAGAAACAATAAATTAAATAAGCAGCAAAAAATAAAAAGATATAAGATTTATAGTGGTTCGGTCAAACGTGACCTAAATCTACTCTATGAAGTCTCCCACTTCAGGTATTGCACTATTACCAATTAGTGTCTCTCATTTTTCCCCCACAGCAAGGCAGAGAAGCCTTCACAAAAACTCTCTTCCACCACTACCCAGTGCGATAGAGAACCGTCATCCTTTTACACACTCTAAGTGTAGGAAGAGTACCTCCCGCTGTTCACACTCTCTAAGTGTAGGCAGAGAACCTTTCATCCTTTCACACTCTCCAAGTGTGGGTAAAGAAACCTTCATCCTTTCACACTTCTTCAAGTTTAGGCAGAGAACCTTCCTGCTGTTCACACTCCTCGAGTGTCGGCAGAGAACCGTATCTCCTTGACAAGATCTTCTCACGAGAAATCTGGAAGGATAAGATAAAATAGTGAAGTAATAACAATTCACAAATGAAGATCCTTACCTTTGAGTATCAAGTGAACACTTCACGCTCCAGTAGTATGAAATCTACTTCAAACACTCTCTCACACTCTCTCCCTCAATCTATCTTCAGTTAGAATGAAGACTAGTGGATAAAAAGTTTACAAGATAGTTTTAATTGGACCTTTAATACAAAAGACATGAAAAACCATCCAAAAACTATAAATTTTCAATTCTGTACGTACCTGATTGTCCCGTAAGATTGTAATTCGTATATACGAACTGTATAAAAACTGTTACATACGAACGCAATGTGCATTGGTATGAAATAACTTTTTACCCAATCATCAGCTCATACGAATATAGTTCGTCCGATACAAATAGGTATTTCCAGACTTCGTTGGAAGATAACTGCAGGATGGTCCAAAAGATTATGGAACAGAGGACATCATCCTGGGATGAAGGTACAAGTTCATCTGGATCATTAGTTCAAGTCATGGGTCCAGAGAACATCACCCTGAGACGATTGGAATAATTCATTTGAACGATTAATTAAGTCATGGATTCATAGGACTTCGTCCAAGGAAGAATAGGACATTTTGTCTGGATGAATAGTACAAAGTGAGAATCCAGAGGACATCATCTAGGGACGAATGGGATAATTCATCTGGATGAATAGTTCAATGTGAGATTCTAGAGGACATCATCCAAGGATGAATGGGACAATTCATCTGGATGAACAGTTCAAAGTGAGAATCTATAGGACATCATCCAGGGACGAATGGGACAATTCGTCTGGATGACCAGGACTTAAAAAATTTTCTCCCTTGCTGTTTGTTCCATTGCTCATCGAGGGGTATAACTAACCTAATCGTCCTGTATGAAGATGGTTCGTCCTGTACGATCTGTACAAGAAAGTTTGATTTTTAAAGATCTCCCCCAGTGTGTGTGTGTGCTTAGTTACTCAATTACAATCGCAATCTCTCTGACTCAAAAAATGAACAAAATATAGACTCCAAAATACAAAATATTATAATCAGTTCTTTATTTGAAGTCTTCAAAAATCTGGAGTATGATTTTCCTGAAATGTTAGTACCCACAAGAGCCAAAAACACTTCTTCCAAAATGTGTTAGGAGAAATTAATAATCAATATAATGATATTTGGAATCATCAAAATAACAAGTTGCAAGAATATAAAGCATGCAAAATGTTAAGTGGCCACTCTCTTATCATGATTTGATCTTCTCCCTTTCTTATGGTTGACAAGAATCCACAACCCATATGAAGGATCTTCACCTCCTCATGCATACTTCGCACTTCAGCTCCCCCATTACTCTTATAAACAGCAACCTTCACCTCCTTGGGAATAGGTTCTCTTTGGACACATTCACTCTTCACATGCCCAATCATCCCATACTTAAAACAAAAGTCAAATACCTTTTCATACTCCACACTTTGTAAAAACCTTCTAGAAATGCTATCCACCCATACCCCCAACGGAAGAGCTTGATTGAGCTTCCCCGTACACATACTCTTGTAAATTCCCTCCTCCCACATTGGAACATATTCCCATCCATCATTAATGGTTTACCAATCCTTGAAGCAATTCTTGCCACATTTACTTCATCCCAACATTGCAATGGCAAATGTGGCATTCTAACCAAAATTTTAGAGGTTATCCCCTTCATGGATAAAGAATAAAACTTAGTAGTCCATCTCTCCATCCCTATTATATGCCTATTAACAAACCATGGACCACCTGAAAGAACTGCTTCTGCCATCTCTTCTAAATTAAATAAACATAAGAACCATCCCCTGCCCAGAGAAATAAAGTGAAATTTCCCAAAATGACTCCATTGCCTCCTTATTTCTCAAGCTACCAAATGGGATGACAATTCTTTTCCAAACTCCTTTTTTACCAATGAATTCAATAGCTTCTTTGAATTCAAAATTTTTAGTTCATCATTCAACCTCACAGCCTTATTATCTTCTGACAAAAACACTTCTTCTTCTTTGAAATCAAGTTTGATATAAGGCTTGTTAGTCCAAGGATTAATATTACCCATGCTAACAATAGTATTTGGCATTTCATCAGCCACCTTCGCCACACTCGATGCATTACACTCTCACCAAAGAATGAATATTATTATTAACCAAGTTCGGTGAATTTGCATTTATCACTGTGTCCAGGGATTTCATTTGAATTCCCAAATCTGTTAACAAAAATTTTCATTCCTGATGATGATGCAGCTAGATCAGTCAAGTTTAAGGTAGAGAAAACTTTTTCGATCCTAGAAGTAACATTAACCATAGATTCAACAATTGCTTTACCTTTTCCCTCCACATACTTGTTCATCTTGGGCGCTACATCTGAGACCTCTTTGATCTCCAGGGACCTTACAATTTTAACAATTAGTTCTCATAACTCTATTTAGATTTCAGAAATAGTGAACCATTACATTTCAAATCTAACTTTGAATTGCCTACAAAGGAAGACGACCTTGTCGTTAGGCCCTGTGCTTGTCGGTGGCACTCCGTCGCCATTATCCCCACCTATTTTTGATAAACATGAATGAATTTTGGGAACGAGAAAATTTGAAATTTTAGGAGTTTCTTTCTCTAATGGGAGTTTCTCTCTCTAATGAGAACTTTTATTGTTTGATGTTCTTTATTAAGATGGATGTTTTTTATAGTATTTTTTGCTTAAATAATTATGTTAAGAAAGTCTGCAAGGCTGATTTGTTCTGCCTTATTAGGGAGATCAATCAACTATTCATCTTTGCTAATTAAAATAATATACATATTCATAGGGAGAGTAATGCTTATCCTGATTATTTTTCCAATTTTAGCTGTAACCTAAAGTATCTCACTGATTTCAATTTTCTTAATTTGCTTGCTATTTTGAAAGGCCTCATTAGATCAGACAAAATTGGTCTGTCTTATGTTAGAGTCTAAGTTTGTTTATTTCCTTAGTTTTGGGTCTCCACTCCTTAGGAGTTTTTTTAATGTTAAATTGATGATGGTTGATTTCCTTATAACTGTTTATTTTTTTTGGTTCTTTAATTAGTTTGTTGAGTTATCAATTGATTGGTTTTTTATATGGTAGGTGTTACAATTCTGAGAATTATAATGTCGTCAAGCTGATTCCTCTTGTATTTATTATTCTTGATTACTTTTGCTATGTAAATTATGCTGATATTGTTAGATGTGATCTTTTCTGTTTCACCTGGGGTATCAGTTCTCCTTTTCTATCTAAGAAGGTTGAAAATTTTTTCTCTTACTAGATTGGGATTAGGTATTTTATGTGCTATGGTTTTTCCTTTTATGCACTCAAGAATTTGATTTATGCTTGCATTTATTGTTTTTTCGTGAACTATATGGCATGCTATTTTACTCTACTAGTTATTTTGTTATTGTTTGTAGGGAATGCCCTCAGTTGATTCTCTTTAATAATCCTTTTTTGGATGCTCATGTCATTTGTGACCAATATTAACTTGTGTGGTGGAGATCCTATATTATGGATATCTTATTGGATAGTAGTTATCCGAGCAATTATATCCTTTGTTACTATATCTATTGGGATTAATATTCTTTTTATTTTCTCTCTTTATTTCCTCTCTGATAATAGTTATTTTGTGGAGGTGTTGTGAGATCTTAATTTAATTCTTATTAGTTTATGGTAGTGATTATTATGGTTATGTATGCAATCTGACATTCAAATATACTATTTATATATTTTTTAGTCAATGTTTTGTTTTGCAACCTTCAAGTTTTGAAGGTACTTTGGCTCCTGGTTTTGGATCAATGACTCATAAGTTTTCACAAAAAGATTCTGCTTAATGGCTTTATTTTTATCTTTCTTTTTTGGGTTCTACCTACTGCCCACCCTAGATTGTTATTAGGTTATCATGAAATTTTTTTTGTTGGGACTTTTGGCTCTTAGGTTTGCTTTTTTCTTTGTTTATAGCTCTTTAAAGCATTAACAAGCTGAAGGTACCCTAAAGGATCTAGTAATACCTTTTTAATTAAGGTTTGGGCCCTTCCACCCCACACACACACACAAAAGACATGGCCAACACTCATTCCTCTTTACAACAAGAAAAGGAGAAAAGCAACGGTAGAACAAAAGATACAGAAGTTGAGGTTGATAAAGAAGATACAATATACTCAACTCAACATCACATATAGTAGCTAAATCAAAAATATGAATAGATTATAAAGAATAAAAGAAAATCAAGGAGTTGATAGCTATGATGGTTGTCATGTAGGGTAAAGGATCTCCAACATCAAATGTATAGATCAAATAACCACTTATTGAATTAGTGTAAATTAATATCAAGGATAAATAAAAGAGTAAATAAGAAGTAAACAAAAAATTGATAAATCTTGAAATAAAATTAGTTCAGCATATGGATATTATGCAAATGGTGGAGGGACGGGTTAAAGAAGCGCTAGCTAAGCATTAAGGAACTTCATCTATTCTGAATGGTAGACCATACTTAGAAGAATATGATTTGGATTTATGTTCAAAAGTATTTTTACCACCTACATTAAAAATCTATGAGGGTACGACTAATCCTAAACAATATTTTGTGCATTTTAGAGATAGTTGTTGTAACGTTGGAGGCAGTAATGCACTATTTTTGAATAATTCAACATTAGCTTAAGCAGTATTGCATTCAATTTGTATGCCAAACTAAACAATGGATCAGTCTATATCTTTAGTGAATTAGAAAGTGTTTTCAAGAATTTATTTGTTGGTTTAAAACATCACATTATTAGTGGTGATCTTATATTAAAGAAAGAAAAACTAGGGGAATGTATGGTACATTATATGCTGAGATGGATTAAAATTAGAATGATATTTGAGTCACAATAATAAGAGAAGCATGCTATAGAAATCCTACTTAAAATCATAGAGGATTCAAGAAATGAAATAAGGTTTAGTGGCTTCCATTGATAATCAAAATTATCTAATTTAGATTCAAGTAGAGAATCCAAGTCAACATGATCAATATCAGAAGTATAATAAACCTCAAAGTAATCATCAATATAGATCTCAACCTTATGTTACTTAAAAAAAAAAAAAGCAAAGGTTTAAAGCCTTCAAAAATAGAAATTATTCATTTAAAAGAGAATCTATTAGAAGAATATTAAAAAAGCTTGTCAAAAAGTTAGAATTTAAATGCCTTGATACTAAGAAGATAGAAGATGTAGATAAATCAGGAAAATCAAAATATTTCATATACCCCTAGATGATTAGTCATGAAATAGAAGATTGTGTAGCATTTAAAGAATGGATTGAGAGGGATATTAAAAAGGGTTCAGATGTTATGCCCAAGGAATATTTAATTAATTCAAGTCTTTTTTTTAGAGAAATGCAAAATGCATTAAAATATGAATAAAAAAAGAACCTATATACGAACTACTAAAATAAAACCAACCTATCACATTCCTCCTTCAACAAAGAGACAAATGAGCGAGGAAGATTATTCTCACTAAAAACATCCCAAACAAAATCATAAGAAATAGCTAAGTTAGCACAATAATCAGCTAACTTATTACAATCACGACTAACAAAATGAAATAAAATATTATTAAAATCATTTTAAAAAAAATTTTCATCTTCATGTCTTCCAATGAATTCCTTCGCTTTGATGTATAATTTGTGAAGAAAATTGATCACATTAGATTATCCCCCTCAATAATATTAACTTTTGCATCTTGCATCCATCCTTGCACCACCTCCTTCAATGATTTGAAAGCAAGTAATTGTAATTGTGCTATGTCCCAATGAACACAACCAAATCCAAATGCAAACATAAATCTTCCTTTGCTATGTCTAAAATTACCACCAATAGCAGCCTTATTAGTTTCCTACAAAGAAGCATCAATGTTAATCTTAAACCACTCGGGAGGAGGGTGCCAAAATTTAGAAAATAGTCTTAAAGGAAGATTAGCACCCTAGTAATCCGAGATGATTTCCTTTTGATTAGAAATGCTAAAAAAAGTGATCACTCTAGCAGCAACAACCACATCACTATCCTCCACATTACTATACTTCACTTTATTCCTGTTATTCTACGAAAACCATATCACAGTAAAATAAATCTTGACAATGAACATATTCCTCCCAGCAAATCTCTCTAGCTCTTGCAAGTAATCCTGGAATGAACATAACTTCAGCATAGTGAATCCCCAGGCATTAAACAATTTAATAACCTTTATAATCTTCAGACAAGTAGCATTAATATGATTAGTATCTTGAACTTCTCATAGCCCCTTATACATAAATTATTATCAGATAATCTTCTATGCATAAGGAAGATAGCTGTCAGAATAGAATTCCTACAAACATGCCATACAAAGAGATCCACATGATTATTAAGATTCAACTTATATAACCATGAAATGAAATGATCCTCCTTATCTTCCTCCATACTACTTTATATAATCAACACCAAAATAGTCTTTCCAATCATTTGAAGCTTTAATTTCGTACAATTTTTGACTAAATTAGAACATACCTGAACTTTTCTTATCATGCTAAAAAGTTCTTCCCCAAAAAACATATTCAATTTGTCATAATCCCATGAAGCGTTTACTATGAAAGAGTCAATAGTTGTACCTTCATCCTCAAATCTTGCAACAAATGTTGGCCATGTTTCTATATATTTATCCATTGTCCTCACATCCTTCATAACATTAATGCAAGATCCAAATACAACTCTCCATCTAACAATACTTTTGGAAGCTCTCCATCCAGTCAAACTGATCTTCTATGAAGCTTAGCCACCATTCTTCTCTTTACTCAAAATGATCTACTATGAATCCTAGCCACCATTCATCTCTTTACATTTTCACTATTTTTTGGCCAACAAATTCCACTTCAGAAGTGTAGACAGATTATTCAAAATATTCCAAGAAAACCTTTCTTTTAAAGGTCCAATCTGGGATACCGCTGATTGAATACCACGTCCCTCCAATTTCATTAGTTTACATAAGGCATCCCAAGCTACAAAATGAAGCCCATGGCTTCCATCATGCTTATCCCAAACGTAATTTATGTATAACTTGTCAAACTCCTTCAAAATGCTCAAAGGAACTAGTGAATGTGTTGAAAGAAATAAAGGAAGGGTAAGAAAAATTGTTTTGACCAAAATCATTCTCCTTACAAGAGAAATGAATCTATTACACCAAGAATTTAATCTGTTCAATCATTTGTCCAAAAAATTTTGGAAATAAGACTTCAACAATCTTCTTAGATCAATCTTAATTCTCAAGTACTCCATTTCCTCTACTACTTTAAATCCCAATAAATTTGTAATCTATTTTATCTTCCTACTTGTAATAGTTTTACCAAATAACATAGAAGATTTTTTAAGACTAATAACTTTCCCAATCCAGTTATAAAAATCCATTAGGATCTTCTTCAACTTCTTATTATTTTTCAACTTAGCATCTGAAATTAACATAACATCATCCACATATAAAATATGAGAAACTTTATGTGCATTTGGAGAAATTTTGATACTAAGATTCATGCCCCTGTTGATAAAAGCATTAGAAAGTAATTGAGAGAATAAAATAAATAATACTAGATAGAGTGGACATCCGTGCCGAAACCCATTCTTCCCCTCAATCCAATTAGAGTTGCAACCATTGATCAAAATAGAAAACCTTGGTTCAAAAACACATTCCATCAACAAGTTCACAAATTTGATAGGAAAACCCAATGTATTCGACATCTATTTTAGAGTAGCCCAACACATATTGGCATATGCTTGCTCCATGTCTAATTTGATAGCCAAGAGTCCACTCCTTGATTTAGAAACTCGTATATTATTGAACACCTCTTGAGCTAATAGCAGATGATCAGAGATTGATCTTCCTTTTACCAAAGCTACCTATTCTTGGAGATAATCTTAGGGATAACCATTATCAACCTATTCAATAAAAAAATTATCCACAATCTTGTAAATAAAATTATAAAGGTTGATTAGATGAAAACTAGAAGGTAACACATGATTATTGACTTTGGGAATCAATACAATTAAAGTGTCCTTCCACTCCTTACACAACTTAACTGGAATTAAAAAATTATTCAAAGCTTTGAAAACATCATTACCAATTATATCCCAATAAGATTTAAAGAAAGAATATGATAATCCATCACAAACTGGAGACTTTTTCCACCCAAACTCCTAATCACATCTATGATTTATGAATTGGAAAAGTTTCCATCCAAAATACTTCTGTCCTCTTCTTCTAAGACCTTCCAAGGTACCTGCCACTTCTTCAAAGAACACACCATGTGCCTCTATTTTCCTAGGAAATACCTTATAAATTGCTCTTCTACCTCTTTTAAATCTTTAGTTAAACTGCCATTTATTTTCCATACTTGAGAAATCCAATTTTCATTTCTTCTAGCATTTGCAAATGAATGACAATATTTTGAATTAGAATCTCCTTCTTCAATCCACTTTACTTTGGCTTTTTTACTTCCACCATGTTTTCAAATGTGCAAGATGCACATTCAAATCTCTCACTTTAGATTTCAAAAGCCATAATTTATCATCATTCAACCACCCTACCATAGCCTCCTCCTCTTGAAGTTGTAATACTTCCTTCTTAAGTCTTTCTTTTATCTCCAAAAAATCCTTCAGTTCTGCCTTGCTCCAAAAGAACAACTCCTTCAAAGTTCTTTTATAATTCTTATTAAGAATTTGTATATCATCTCCAACATAAGACTTATTCCACACTTTAGAAACAATACAAGAAGAAGAATGAAAAGAAATCCACACATCTTTAAACTTCAAAAAGCCTTTCTTCTTAATAGCTGAATTAAAAATCCTCAACACAATTTGATAGTGGTCTGAAGCCACACTAGCAATGTGTCTCACCATCGTAACTTGGATATATCCTGTAGCAATAAAGTTAAGAAAGAACCTATCCAACCTTTCCAAAGTTCTTCCATCACCAACTTTATTATTACACCTAGTGAACCTTAGTCTAACAATCCCCACCTCATGAAAATCATTATCATTCATAAAATTCATCATCTACTTTAGTTCCCACCTCATGAAAATCATTATCATTCATAAAATTCATCATCTCCTTTAGCCCTTGAGAAAAAACAAACTTTCTTACACCCCTTTTATCCTCCTGGGATAAAGTGTAGCTAAAGTCTCCCCTTATAACAGAAGGGACTCTAATCCTATGAGACAACACTTGCAGACAATCCCATAAGTTTCTCCTCTTATGAACCTCCTTACTACCATACACTGTAGAAATAATCCACCCTCCTTTATTAAATACATTAAGATCCCCAATAACACATTGATCTAAATTCTTTAACACAAAAAGGAAGCCAAGTTAGATCTCCATAATATAATAATACCACCTGATAAACCTTCTAATAGAAGTAGAAAGAAATCCCAATCTGGCCCTATCACATTCACAAAGGCCTCTTTATCAAAAGAAGTAATTTTAGTCTCTACCACCCCATAAAAAAACATTAAATTCTTTAACAAATTCCGTAAGAAAAAGGGAGGCCTCTCTTTTCTTGGCCCCTCTACAATTGCAAAATGCAATAAAATTCATTGAAACAGCATTGGGGATGAGCCCCTGTCCCTTCTCTCGCTTAGCCATCTCATAATTAGCACCAACATCTTTAGCTACACCTACCTCCTCAAAATCATCACTGCTCCTCTCTCCATAATTATCAATTTTACCATAAATAGCATCCTTTTATAAGGATCGATTACCTTTATCACCACACCTAGACCTTCTTATTTTGGTTCCATCAACCTCCACCATACCCTCCCCACCATTATTCAAAACATTAAATTTATTTATTTCCACTGATATAAAAGAAGAAACAGGAGTAGAGTCCATACCCTTATCACCATCAAAATTTCCCAACATGTCCTCCATCGGGTAGCCATGCTCCATGGATCCATCAGCTGCCATTTAAATCAAGGATCTACTAAATATATATTTGGATAGCCTTTTTCATCATCCCCTATCTTAAAATCTGATGATTGATGGGATGCTATATTATTCCATTCCTCTAAAAGATTTCTTAATAAAATATATCTTTCATCTTTATGGGATTCTCTAGGAGCCCTGAATCACATTTATCATTCATCTTTCTAGGATTATTTAATTGATATGAAAGCTTCTGACTAAGAAGAGAAGAATATATTTTTGACAAAAGAACCTAAGGAAATGCAAGTCAATCAAACTTCTACAGTAATAAAGGAGCAAGAAGAGACTAAACTTAAATCAAAATCTAATAAAATAGTTATTTATACAAATGGAAAGTCTAAATTTCTTAAACCTTTAATATTGTATGACATTTAGTTTATTCTGCCTAAGATTAGGAAATTAATGAAAACGAGTCCTTGTTTAACCTATTTTTATATGATAATGAATATTCTGAACAAAATATATAAAATAATTACAAAATAATTCTCACAAAACACCCCTAAATGACTTAGAACAATCCTTTCAAGATTTACCTAACAGTTATGCCTCTATTCTTGATGATAAAGATGCTCCTATCAATGTAGAATTCAAATATTTAGATTAAAATCATTTTCAAGAAAAATCCAAATAAAATCAATTGTTAATAATTAAAGCATTTTGATGTTTCTTCTAATGAAGTAGTAGAATTCAACCTTGGTAGTGTTAAACTTCAAGCTCAATAAGCTTCAGTTATGAGTAAAGGAAAATAAGTTACAAATAATCCATAAGATCCAAATAAGCCTCAATAAGTTCAAGATTCAGATGTAGTAAATCAAGAGGTTCTTAAAGTGTATTATAATGTCTTAGCTCAACTCAAAAAGTTGTCAACAAAATTAAACATCTTGGATGCTATAGTTCTTTCTAAAGAAATGAGGGAGGCTTTAATCAAAGATTTGATTGAACTAAAATTTTTTATTTTTTAACATTCAAACCTAAAATTTGACTAAAGATAGAGAGTAAAGAAATGTATTAGAGCAAACTATTAAAGCAGTAGCATTAGATTGCCTTAGTGCCATTCCACCAAATCACCCGAGCATCATGATAAAAAAGTTAATCTATGTTTTGATAAGTATAAATAATGTTATTTTTATATGTTAATTTATCAGTGAAAATGTGTTGTTTTAGTTTTATGTGTGCTGCAAAATTTTAAAGAATGGTACAACAATGCTATCAGCAAAAATGTTTTGCTTTTGTTGTGTGTGTGCAACAAAATTTTAAAGTATGGTACATTACCATAGCTTAAGATATAAAATTACTACAGTTACATTATGGACATCTTCTAAATTCCCAAATATGGACATGGAGGCACACAATCTCTATTTCACAACACTATTGAGTCAGAGGAGTCAGCGCCACAAAGCCCATCCAAGAATCCCAACATTGCTAAGTTAAGGGAGTGCCACGTGGATGTCACAACACTCAAATCATCAACAACACCCAACATTATAGTTGTAATTATTCATTCCATAATCTTCCAATGAAGTGACGCATCAATTAATTAAATAGTTGGTCCATGCAATAAGTGTCATAGTGGAGGAAATCTTCATCATTGTAGCATTAGTACATTTTATGGGTGTTGCAACATAAGAATCTTGATCACTGTAGTGCGAGAATCCATTTTATGTATTTTTCTATAAATAGTATGTATGTAATGTTAATAGGGTAGTTTAGTCACTTATTTAGTTTCATAATTTATATTGCTTTTTTGTTATTTCCTTAAGAGTGATAATAAGGGAATTAAGAGAAGTACTAGATACTTTCCATTAGTGTTTAGCTTATGTTTGTATAAGTAATTCTGTAAGTTCTAGGAGGAGGGTAGAGGAGATCATTCAACCATTCAATAATATCTTTTCTTTTGAGCTATTTTTCTTTTGTGTAATTAATTAAAATGAATATACTTCACTTGTTCTTTGTGCGTAGCTAAAATTTCTAGTTTTGGATTGATGGTGTCAATGAAATATGGAGTACTAATGAGTTATCTTCATTATTAAATTTATGATATTTTTAATATGCTAGTTTTCATTTAATGCACATAGTGTTCATTTGTGTAGTTAATATTAGGTATAATATAGAGCTTAGGAATAGGAAAGAAGAATAACAAGGTATGTTAGATTGGTATGATGCAAGTATAGGCATAGTACTTATCATGTATCAATTTTATGGAGATGAATTATTATGAGGGGGTTTTAATAGTACAAGTTTTACTTAATCTTCTAAAATTTTCACAGGGTGACAGACAATGAGAGGATCATTAAGAAAGATATTGAATTTATATTCCATCAATCCAAAATAATATATCCAATATTATTTCATTTAATTAAATTTTTTTAATAAAGTGATTGAGTCTCTACCAAAACTTATTTTTTTTAGTAGGATAATTATCGTAGTTGAAGTAAAAAGTATTAATATTTACAAGTAAACATTCTTCCTTGTAGGTTCAATACTTTACTCTATCACTATATTACTTGATTCAGCATGTATACTTGCTTCTATTAAGTAAGGTTTTTATAATTTTTATATGAAAGAAAACCTTGTCATTGTTTAGGGATTCATAGAGCCCTAAATAATTTTCATAATTATTTAGGTTACTCTTCCATACACCCCCGTCAAGAATTTGGCTCCATTATTGGGGAAGAATTTGTTTTATTTATAAATTTACTATATTGTTGAATAAATTGCTTAATTACTCGAACTAAATTATTTTATTCTTAAAATTTAATTTTTTGATTGCATAAACACTCTGTCTATAATGGTTGTATGCTTACAAGACATATGGGGGAAGCACATTTAAATTTTGATTTTGAAATTAAGAGAACCATTTCTAAAATTAAAACCACCAAAAAAACTTTTAAAATGGCCAATCTTATTCAAAACTTTGAACATTCTAGACCTCTTAAAGATTTTTTAAACCCTTTTGTAGAAAGAATTCATTAAAACATAAATAGACCTATTATCTAACCATTTACATTTTTATTAAAAAACTTTTATCATTCAAATTGTAAAAAATTATAAGTTTGGGCAAACTCCCACTAAAGATCCTAACCATCATTTAGTAAGTTCTTAAAAATTTGTGTAATATTTATGTATAATGATGTTAGTGATGATGCAATTAGACTTAGATTGTGTGTGCCCTAGAATCTAATTTGAAAGAATTATTATTTCATACTTTAAATAAATCATAGTTATCTAATATCGTCAATCAGTAATGCCCTAGAATATATATATACACATTTGTATTTATTGCCAAAAAATGTATAAGTTACATAGGATTATAACAAAAATAAATAGAACCTGAAAAATCATGACTAGCCTCACACTCCTGATCGCCTTCCCTGACCTAAAATCAATTAACCACATATAATAAGCTTAAAAATCCCAAAAGGTCACCAAAATCTACAACAGAATTCAAAGTACGGTAAAGGAGTAATATGCTTGTGAATAATCAAATCATAGCAATTAAATTCATATGATCATTAAATTAGTGCCTAAATAGTAAAATTCATATGTAGTATCCGTAGAATCTATAAATAGTAAAATACTATAGTGTGGAAGCTAATAAACCAATCTGAGTGTTAAATTTATAGACCAATCATGTCTTCGTAATTGAATAAAACATAAAATATGCATTTTGGTAGTCACACTAAACAAGTAAGAAATCCTGGCTATCACAGTGTTTTTCTGTGCTATTATTAGTGGCAGTAAACTGTTGGCTCAGAAAATAGAGTCGTTACTCTTGTCCCACCATCACAATAAAGATCTCCTTATAACTCCCAATCAGTGTTTCATATGAATTAGTAGAGCATAATATAAAACCACAATATTTAATGGAAAGCTCATCGGCCCACCATCCTGTACAAGTCAATCAGTCTCCAACAAATGGGTAAACCAGTCTTTATTTATTTGTTTCACACAAGCATATTATTATCACAACACCATAATAATAATAGTAACCAGCTATTACTCAAGCATGTATCTGCATCCATTTTTAAAGTAGTGTAATAAATAAAACATAATTGAACTTAAGTAAAAAGATGCCAAAATGTCATAATGGTAGATACTAAAGAATCCTATTAGGAAATAAAAAATACACATTTTAAGAAAATTATCAAAATAACAGGAATTATATAAAATGATTTTTTAAGACGTTTAGTATACTACACTACTATTTTTAGATGCCAAAATAAATCTTGTGGCAGACAAAAACTACTATATTTTTATAATCACTGAGTAAAAAATTATAAATAAATACTCTAATTGCTCATAATCTTGATCTTTATAACATACAAAAAGTTAAATTATGAAAGTTTTAGCAATACAAAGTTATTCACATTTTTCTGTAATAAAAACACAAATTTTAGTGAAAAATTCCAAAAACACAAATCATTTGAAATAAAAAATAGGATATGGATTCCTTATGGTGAGACGAGAAATTATCTCAATTGGCCTAACTAGCAAAAATTATACCATGACCTCCAAATCTAGCTTTCTTCTTTCTCTCTTCTCTTTCACTCACATTTTCCTTAAGCTCATGCTCTGTTAAGAAAAATTAGATAGTAAAAATAAATTTTTATAAAGAACAATTTAAAGTGGATTAAGACATTTTCATTATTAAGTTGATTAAGATATTTTCACTATAATAATAATTTAATATTATATTATTTAAATTAATTTATTTCTTTAGTTTAAAATTTAAATAATTCATTTTAGGACTCAAAAAATAACAAAAAAAATATTCATGAAATAAATCATATTATTAAAAAAATATGTGAGAATTTAGTTTGCAAAATGGACACCTGACGATCCCAAAATCCTTACTTGTACCGAAAGGTACAAATTCCTTAAGGATTTTTGCTGTTGTTAAATTTTTTTTTTAAAAAAATTAAGTAAGTAAAATGCTTCGATCAAGATAACTCTAGAAATAAATTTGTAAAATTAAAATATCGATTATAACAAATTGATCTAATTTTCTCAAAGAGAAAATGCAAAAATGTAGTTAAATTTCTTACCTCCGTGCTCTATTATCATATGGAATTTGTTAACCTACAAATTTTTAGAAAAGTTTTCCCAGCTTCTAAAACTATAAGGCATAGAAATGATATAAGTTCTTTTACTCAGTTAGAAGAAGAATCTATTTATGAGAGTTGGGAAAGATTCAAGAAGATGCTTATGAAGTGCCTTTACTATGCCTTACTTTATTGGTTAATAATTAAAACTTTTAATAATGGATTGGTAGGATCCTATAATACTATAATTGATGCTACTGCTGGAAATTCTTTAATGTCAAAGCCTTTTGATGATGATTATGAATTAAGTTCAAAAACATGAACAAATAATTTTTAATGGCCTATTGATAGGGGGAATCCAAAGAGAGTGGATGGAGTTTATGAAAATAATTCTTTATCAATTTTTATTACACAAGTTATGAAAATTTCAAAGAAATTGAGCACTTTAGGTTTAAATTCTGATATGTCTTTGCATTTGAAAGATATAAGTGGAATGGATGAAAATGATATCTAATGGATTGAAAATATAAATTTTATTAGAATACAAAATATTTTCTATTCAAATACATATAATCTAGGTTGGAGGAATCACCCATATTTTCATTAGTTAAATAATAATGGTTGAAATCAATGGAATTCTTATCAAAATAATCATGTTACGAATTTTAATAATAATAAAAAAAAGATAATAATAATCCAAGTCTAGCATATCCTTCTAGTTTTAATCAAACCAATCACTATGGAACTAGGAAGGCACCTCTAAAAGATGTGGTCATGCAATTGGGAACACAATTACAAAACCAAACTACTTCAATTAAACTTTTTGAAACTCAACTAAGTCTGCATGCAATTTCTTTGTGTAGTATACCCATTGGATCTCTTCCTAATAACACTGAACTTAATCCTAGAAAGAAGTAAAGAGATATAAATGGGACCCATTAGTGTAATAGAAATCATCGACCTTAACCAAATGGAAGATCTGGGCAAGTTAACATTAAGACTTAAAACTTAGTGCTTCTAAGAGGCAACTCATGTATGTTAGATTTTAGTATTTATAATGTGTTATGTTGTGAATGTCATGTTTATCTTCAGCACATATTTTATGCACTTTTATATCACTCATTTGAAAGCATGTGTTTGTTGTTAAGATAGTTGCTACATAGTCCTTATTTATTCATATTCTTGCAACTTGTATGTTTTTTATGATTCCAAATATTATTCCTTTGATTAATATTTCTCTTAACATAATTTGCAAAAATTGTTTTTCTCTCGTGTGTACTAACATTTCAGGGAAATCATACTTCGGATTGTTGAAGACTTAAAATATGATCAGTTTAGGGTTTATTGTAAATGAAGTATATATTTTTCATTTTATTTAGTATGAGAGGTGTGATTGTAATTGAGTAACTGTGCACACACATACAGGGGTTCAGTTTAAAATCTAAATTTTTTAAAATGATCGTATCATATTGTATGATTTTCTTTCATATGGGACAATCTGATTAGTTATTTTACCTTTCAAGTTGTCAAACAAATAGAAATGAAAATTTTTCTAAGTATCAATTATACTGCATGATCACATTTCGTACAAGCCTTCTAGAGTATGAAATGGATGGGTTTCTAGTCACATAAAAAGATTTTTTCTAAGTATGGATCGTACTGTATGATCATAATTTGTACATGCCTTCCAAAGTACAAAATTGTGAGGTCCCATTTCATCCCAACTTTTCATTCAGACGAATTTGATATATTTCTGAACTGTTCGTACCATATGATGTTATCATCATATGGATAGGTCCCTTTTCATCCCAACGAACTTGAAATTTTTAATAACTAATCATATCGTACGATGTTGGCATCGTACGTACGCCATCTAATGTATGAAATTGTAGGGTCCCTCTTCATCCCGATGAAGATGGAAATTTTTTTAACTATTCGTACCTGACGAACATGGTTCATATCGGATGATGATAATGTATGAAATGGCTTTATATTGATTCACAATAGGTTTACATGCAATTGTTTTTGTACTGTTCATACGTATGAAATTCGATCGTACTGTACGAATGTGTATGTTCAAAATTTAAAATTTCAATTTTATGGATAGTTTTTCATGTATTTAGCATAACATTCCACTAAAATTGATGTAAAAAAGTCTTGTGTTCATGATTTTTTAAGGAAATTCTAAAGAGAGAGTGTGTGAGAGTGTTTGAGAGAGATTTTTTATAAATGGAGTGTGAAGGATTCACAAGGTTACTCAAAAGAAATGATCTTTTTGTAATTTTAGTTATCACTCTTCCTCTTATCTTTCTATATTTCTCATGAGATGATCTCTGAAGAAGATCTAGTTCTCTATCGATACCTGGAGAGTGTGAAAGGATGATAGTTCTCTGCCAACACTTAGAGAGTGTGAAAGGATGATGGTTCTCTACTGACACTTGGATAGTGTTAAAGGATGTCGATTCTCTGTTGACACTTGGAGTGTGAAATGATAATGGTTCTCTATCGACAATTAGAGAGTGTGAAAGGATGATGGTTCTTTGTCGCATTGGGGATTGGCGGAAGAGAGGTTTTGTAAATGCTTCTTCGCCTTGTTGTGGGGGGAAAAAGAAGAGACACTGGTAATTTTGCAATATCTGAAGAGGAAGTCTTCAGGGAGTATGTAGGTTGTGTTTGATCAAACCACTATAAATCTTTGTGTCTTTTAAGTTTTTGCATTTTATTTACTATAAGTTATATTCTGTGGTTGCAAATTTTGTTTTTAAAATCTTAATTAACTTGTGAACTGAATCAAAGGTTTTCAAATTTTAAATCCAAGAGAAAGTTTTATACCAATTCACTTCCCCTCTTGGTTAGCCTTGGGAAAGTAGCTTAAGCTTAACAACCTAATCAAGATTCAATGAGTGGTATTAGAGCATTATTTCAAAATTATAAGTTTAAACTATTTTTTAATTAATCAGAATGGCTACTTTTGGAAACTGAAACACACCCGAAGGAAATTCAATCACTAGACCTCTGTTATTTAATAAT
This sequence comes from Dendrobium catenatum, assembly GCF_001605985.2. Classification (NCBI taxonomy): domain Eukaryota; kingdom Viridiplantae; phylum Streptophyta; class Magnoliopsida; order Asparagales; family Orchidaceae; genus Dendrobium; species Dendrobium catenatum. The sequence goes on along the minus strand of NW_021319790.1, from coordinate 101,984 downwards.
ATTCTTTTCAATTTTTGGAAAACACACATGTCTATATTTTTACAGTCACTAGATTATCACATGTAGATTTTAGTCCAAGAATGGTATACTAGACCAACTAGATTAGTTGATGGAATTAGAGTTGGAACACCCTTTGAAGACTAGACTGTAGAAGAATATGAGTTGACATAACTAAATGTAAAATGTTTAAATAGTTTTTTTTATGCACTGAAGTCAAAAGATTACATTTAGGTTTCCACTTATAAAATTGAAAAGGACATATGGGACAAACTTTGTATTACTTATGAAGGGACTAATGAAGTAAAATAATCTAGATTAAACATCTTATTACATAACTATGAATTTTTTTACAAGAAACCCAATGAATCCATCTCTGACATGTACACAAGATTTTCTCAAATAGTCACTTATTTAAATGCATTAGGTAGGGAACTAACGAACGCTAAAATGGTTAATAAAATTCTTTATTGTTTTACTACTACTTATGATGCTAAAATAACTGTAATGATAGAGTCTAACGATTTAAATGTTTACTCTATTGATAATATCCTTGGTTCATTATTTTCCTATGAGCAAGGAGTGAGTTAAAGGAAGATTGATGTAGGTGAACAACAAAAGGAAAAGAACATAGCACTGAAAGTGGAGGAATCTGAGAGTCATATGTCACAACTTGAGGATGAGGATGACACATTGCCTTAATAACTAGGAAATTCAGAAGTTTTTTAAAAAGGAAGCAGAAGAGACACTAATATTGGAATAAACGTATATTTAATAAAATATTAAGGTTTATAATGATGGAATTAAAGTTTCTCAGACATATAAAATCAGAAAGCCCATACATATAAAATGAGATTGCCCAAATCTAAAAGACACTCTTAGTATGGAGAAGGAAGAGGAGAAAGCAAATATAAAGAAGGTCAAGAAGAGATTCCAAAGAGCTTTTTGGGCAGATTCAGCTTTGGATTCATCAAAAATAAAATAGGAGGAGGAAGTCACCAACCTGTGTTTAATGATAGATAATCTTGGTCAGTTAGATCAAGAAGAGGGATGCTCTCATACAAGGCCTCGTGAGAGCATTTGGTACCTAGAGAGCGGTTGCTCAAAGCCTATAATTGGAGACACTACATAATTTATTATTTTGAAGTCAGGAATGGAAGTAGGGTTACACTGGGAGATAACACCATTAGGCAAGTGGTTGGCACAGGTATGAATGAAAACTTGCAAAAAATTTTCATTGAAAATGTATTACTTGTAGAAAACATAAAGCATAATTTGTTAAGTATTAGCCAACTATATGATAAAGGATATAGTGTAAAATTTTTTCCCACTTGCTGCATATTAAGCCAAAATGGAAATGATGTTTTGCATTAAATTAGCATAAACAATGTTTATATGCTATATTTAAATTATATTAAAACTCCTAATGCCTTTTATTTGAAAACTATTTCTGATGAATCTTGGTTATGGCATAATAGAGTTTGTCACGCTAGCATGAAATACCTTAGAAAAATTACCTAAAAGGATTTGGTTAGAGGTATACCAAAAGTAGATTTTACTAAGGATCACCTTTGTGATGCATGTTCATTAAGAAAATAGGTGAAGTTCTCATTTTATTCCAATAAGGATCTTAGAACTAGTAAACCTTTGTAGATTTTATATATGGATCTTTTTAAACCGGTTAGCACTGTAAGTCTAGGAGGGAAGGTATACGGATTTGTGATTGTTGATGATTTCTCTAGATTCACATGGGTTAAATTCTTATTTCATAAGAGTGAATCATTTGAGGAGTTTAGTGATTTTTTGACATGGATTTAGAGAAAATTAGGGCGTGAGATTTAAACAATTTAAAGTGATCATAAAGAAGAATTTGAAAATGAAATATTTGAGGATTTTTGTTAAGAAAAATGAATTGATCATAATTTTTTTGCACCTAGGACCCCTCAGCAGAATGGGGTAGTCGAAAGAACGAATAGAATATTAATTGAAGCTTCTAGAGCAGTGTTGGTAGAATACACACTTCCTAAATATTTTTGGGATGAAGCGGTTAGCAGTACATGTTATGTTCTGAATAAGGGAATATTTAATTAATTGAACAAAACACCTTATGAGCTTCTTAAGGGGCGAACACCTAATTTATCTTGCATGTTTTTGGATGTAAGGTGTTCATATATAATAATGTGAAATCTACCTTAGGAAAATTTGATCCAAAACCAGATGAATGAATTTTTCTTGTATACTGTACTGTTGGAAAATCATATAGAATATTAAATAAAAGAACTGTAGTAGTTGAGGATACAAAACTTGTTATATTTGATGAATCTAGAAGTTTGAAAGAGCCAATTTTAGAAGAGATGAAATAGAAAATAACTCCTAAAAGATTGAGAAGATTAATTTGAATGAAAATTTGGAGAAAGAAAACTCTTTACATATAGATTTTAAATTTTCTAAAAACCACCCCAAGGAATTGAGTTTAGGTGAACCTAGTGAGGGTGTTAGGACTAGGCATGGACTAAGAAAAGAGGTCAATCATTTTGCTTTTATTTTAATAATAGCACAAATATAAATCAAACACTTATAGATAAATTTTAGATTTTAGCAATGTAAGAAGAATTAAATTAATTTGTAAGAAATGATGTTTGGGAATTAATTGCAAGGCCAAATGATCAAAGTGTACTTGAAACTAAGTGGGTATTTAAAAATAAAATGACTCAGGAGTTGTTATTAAAATTAAGGCTAGATTGGTGGCTAAGAAAAATAATCAAATTGAAAGGATTGATTTTGAGGAGACTTTTGCCCCTGTAGCAAGACTTGAAGCAATTAGGGTTCCATTAGCCTTTGCCTATTTTAGAGGATTTAAATTATATCAAATAGATATAAAAAGTGCCTTTTTGAATAGGGTGATTGAAGCGGATGTTTATGTTGAAAAACCTCTAAAAATTCTAAATATCTAAATCATGTTTTTAAATTAAAAAAATGTATTATATGGATTGAAACAAGCGCCTAGGGCTTGGTATGAGAGGTTGAGTACTTTTCTACTTGAGAGATCTTTTGAAAAAGAAAGTGTAGACACCACTCTCTTTTTTAAGAAATTAAGAGATGATATACTTATTGTATAAATTTATGTTGATGATATCATCTTTGGATATACAAATACAAATCTTTGTGATGATTTTTCTAAAATAATGAGTAGTGAATTTGAGATGAGCCTAAAACTTTCTATCTAGAGCAAATGAGGATTATTACCTTAGGTTTGTCTCTACTAAAATCACTCCTTCTAGACTCTTACTCTAATAAGATATCCAGTTTCAAGTAATCCCTCTTTTTTGCCTCAATTCAATTTACCTTCACTTTGACTTTAATCCATGCCTATAATAAATAAACCTTTCACTACTTCTTTACAAATATGACTTTTAGTGAGGATGAGAGTAGGATAAGATCATATGTTCTAAATAAATGAGTAGAAATCATACAGGAAGATCTAGGAACCTTTCTATATTTAAGAACAAGAAATTAGAGCACACACATTGACCTCCAAATCTTATTTTGACTAGTCTGAAATAAAAAAAGCTCTTAGAGGGGTTTCTCATGTAGGTCATTTTCCTAGGGTTCATACCTTACATCAAAATGCAAAGATCATTCAGCACATCCTTAGAGCTTCAATCATTCCTAAGGCTGGTGTCACATTAACATTACTCCTCTTCTGTCAACTGTTACATATCTTATCATGACTGGACAACCAATAAATGAAGCCCAACTCATTCTTGATTACATTCATAACCTTTCTGAAATTGGGCATGCATCTCATAAGAGGAAAAATAATATTGCTTTAGGATATCTAGTGACCTATATCTTAGAAAAGAAGTATAACATTATTCATCCTGAACCTCTACTTGAAATGCTAATCTACTTCACCGATGCTTCATTTTGGCACTCTTTGGGAAAAAATGAAAATACAAGTCATGATTTTGAGGAAGAAGGGGGAGAACTTACACCTGCACCTACTCATATACCTAACTTTCAATAGATGGTTCAGTGCTTTGATAGATTCGAGAGTCATTTTGATTAACACTTTGATCAAATTAAGACTCAACTAAACTAGCAGGATGCACAGTATCAACAAGACATGGGTTGGATTCAAGGATAGTTCGAATTCGTGAACACTAATATAGTTATGATGAATAGCTATTTTTCTATCTTCAACCAGCCTCCTCCAGACCAGGGCCTTTCAGAGTTCTAGATATACTTCTTATGTGTTGTCTTTCCATTCCTTCGAGATATGTTGATCTTAGTGATGTTTTTTATGCTTGGTGTACTTGTCTTTATTTAGCCTTTGTGTTGATATTTTGTTGTCTTTATGTATGTTCTGATATTAATTGTGCTCCAATATATTTCATTTTTAAATTAATATCAATAAAAAAGATATGTCTTATTTTGATTAGTTGCTTTTGTTTGTTGTTTGAAATGTATGTTTTCCCATATGATAATATTGTCTTAATTGATCTAAGAAGTGTTATAAATTAAACTGCAATATAAAAACTTATTTCATTATGAAAACTATTTTTCAAAATATGTTAAGTTAATTTATAATCAATCAAGTTAAGGTTATCAATCTAATATTTTTTAGGCAAACATAATTTTAAATATTATTATTACAATTTTGATGTCATATTATTTTTTATTTTTCTCTTTTCAATATAATTATCCTTGTAATTAGAGAAATTTGTTTTTTTAGGTAACTGATTTTGGAAAGATCAATTAAAAAAAGGGGTAACAAATAGAAATGTACAATGTGTAGAAAAATCAAAAGAATGCATAATGGTTCGCAAATTGAAAAGAGGAACAAAATTAGCCCAACAATAAAAAGATGCACAAAGTGTGTCAAAAATATTTGAAAAGATGTGCAATATGGCCAATTGATAATGTTATTTCCTCTATATTTTAATCTTTAAATTCAAATCAATCTAATTTTCATTTATGTTTTATATTGAAAATTGAAATTATCTAATCTTCATTTCATCACTTTTGCAATAATTCTCTTTATCTATCTAATTGTCTAGATCTCTTCATGACCTTGACTAATTTTTCTTATCTATGTTATACTTTAATTTACATGATTTGAATCTTTCTTTTTCATCTAATGATTATTAACTTTGTTATTGTTATTATAGTATAATCTCGTTCAAGATCAATTACTAAGGTTTCTCATATGACTTCTTTCATTTCCACTCTCTTTCTTCCATTTTTGTTGTTATCAAAAGGGAGAGTAATATTATTTGTTTGATTTGGTGATTGATTTTGTTTTTGTGACTATGTTTTGGAGTTATTTTTGTTTGTTGTTTAGTGTTTTTGTGTTCTTGATTTATTAAAATTTTAAATCAAAAAAATTATTCTTCAAGGAATTCCCTTAAACTCACGTGTTTATTCTTTTTTTTTTTTGAAAGAAAAGCCGAAGCTAGCTTTTATAAATAAAGCAAAAGCAACGATACAACTAAATAGTGGATTCCTCCTTCAAAATGTCAAAGAAAGAAGGAGGAATCGTATTCAAAGAGACTTCATCCCAACTAAAGCTATTAACAAGAACATAGTTAGCACAAAAATTTGCTAACTTGTTACTTTCTCTACTAATACAATTGAAAATAGAAAAGTTAAAATCTTTGAGAAAGTCAAGGTCTTCTTCTATGTAGTTACCTTTTTTCCAAATCCTTTGCATAAAAGAAATGATGTTGGAGTTGTCACCTTCAATTATGATACCTTTATATTTGAACATCCAATCCTTGATCACTTCTTTCAAAGAGTGAATTGCTAGAAGCTCCAATTTTGTAATATCCCAATGAATACAAGTTCTACCAAAAGCAAATAGAAATCTGCCTTTACAGTCTCTGAATACTCCAGCAATGCCTGCTTTATAAGTAGGTAGAAGAGAAGCATCTACATTTACTTTAGCCATTCGGGTGGAGGAGGTTGTCAAGAATTAGATAGTCTACTAGACTGATTGACATCAGTTGCCAAAAAAAAAAAGGCTATAATTATGATGTATTGATGTATAGCATATAGCATTAGATGCAATAAAAGATGGACTTTCTTCCACTCCTTCATGGACTCTCTTATTCCTAGCTTTCCATGATAAGAAAACTGCATTACATTATAAGTTTGATAACAAAACTTTCTTCAATGCTATTGATTCCAGCCATATAATACTATCTTCAAATCTTTGAAAAACAGGAATACCAAATCTCCAATGATTTAGAAGGTTGATTACCTCTTTTAGCTTAACACAGGTACAAGCAACATGTTCTGTGTCTTCAATTGCAATGCATTATCCATTAATAATTAACCTTCTATGCTGTAAGAATTTGAATGTTGGGATAGCTTTTTTGCACACCCTCCACAAGAACAATTCCACCCTAGCATTCAACTTAATTTTTTTAAACCAATTCCAATGTTGAGAATCACTGCTTTGCTGTATCATAGCGTTATATGCCATTCTAGCAATTGTCAAACCAGTTTTTTGCTGAACTAGTTCCATTGCATCTCCCTCACCGTCTTGAACTATCTCCACCTGTAGTATAAAATTCACCAATTATGTACCAAACATATTTAACAATTTCAATAAATTCTAGCATCTATCTTGAATTAATTCTTTTATAAACATAGCTTCATCTTCATGTGGAACTACAAACACGGGCCAAAGATTAATGCACTTATCCATGATCCAGATGTCTTTAAAGACATCTACATCTTCACCGTCTACCAATGTCTATCTAACTATTGGTTTTAACATTTTATAGCCTTCCTTCAACAATTCCAAGATGAGGAGCAATTTACTCAATTGTTACCCATTTCAAGTTTTGCTCCATACATAGTAGCCATTACCTCATGAAGAAGAGAGTCCCTGTCTTGAAAGAACCTCCATGCCATTCTTGCTCTTAAAGCGGCAGTTTTAGAGGCACATGAAAACAAACCTCTTCCTCCTTTGCTCATAGGTTTACACATTTCCTCCCAACTTACAAAATACAAACCCATAGAGCCATCCGACTTGCTCCAAATAAAATTCCTTTAGAGTTTATCTAACTCATCCAAAATTTGTTTTGGTACAAGGGAATGAGTAGCATAGAAAGCGGGTAAAGACAACAATACTAATTTAACTAATGTTAGTTTACCTGCTAAAGAAAGCATTTTACTCCCCCATATGCTAAGTAATTTCATTGTTTTATCAATGATAAATTGGAAATCATTAGAGGAAAGTCTTCTTAAAGCCATCTTCAACCCCAAGTAGTTGAATTCTTTAACAATTTTGAAGCTCATTATCCTTGCAATGCTTTTCTTCTTCCTTCTACAAACATGTTTCCCAAATAACATGGCTGATTTGCTCAAATTTACACGTTGGCCTGTCCAATCACAAAAATCATATAAGATCTCCTTGACCTTTTCAACTGCCTTTTTGTTAGCTTCAAAAAACATAATCACATCATCTGCATACAATAAATGTGATATTCTCGGTCCATTGGAATTTATTTTAATACCACAAGAGCTTTGAGCAAAAGCATTGGAGAGAAGTTGAGCACAAAGAATGAAGAGAATTGGTGACAACGGACATCCTTGTCTAAAACCACTCTTTGCTTGAATCCAACTAGAGTAACTTCCAGTGATAATCAAAGCAAACTTTGGATCTTCCACAGATTCCATGACTAGTTTGGATATTTTTGGAGGAAAGTTGAAATATTTCAACACATTTCTGAGAGCATTCCAAGACATGGAATCATAGGCTTGTTCCATGTCCACCTTGAAAGAAACCAAACCTTTTGCAGCTTTGGAGAATCTAAGCTTGTGGAAAACTTCCTGAGCAACCAAAACATGATCTGATAATGATCTCCCTCGGATGAACATTGCTTGCTCTCTTGATATAAGCTTTGGAATAACTTCAATTAACCTATTTAATAACACCCTAGCTGCCACTTTGTAAATCGAATTACATAGACTTATAGGCCTATAATTAGAAGGCATAAGAGGATTTGATTCCTTTGGAATTAGGATAATTATAGTTTCCTTCCAAACTTCATTTAATTCTCCATTGCAAAAGAATTGTTTCAGTGCTCTCCAGAAATCATCTTTTATGATGTTCTAATATGCCTTAATGAAAGAGTATGTAATACCATACTTGCCATGTGAGATATTGCCTCCCAATTGCTTCAGCACTTTCTCCACTTTTTCTATTGAAAAATCTGCATCTAGAAATCACCTATCTATGTCATTCAAGCTAATAGCTAATGCTGGCCAACCGTGAAGGTTACAGTTCCTAGCATCCCATTTATTTTTAAAAAATTTGAAAAATGTTTCTTTAATCAGAGTTTGATCTTTCACCATATCTCCAAATTCATTTTTAACTTTTATAATTTTATTTGAATTCCTCCTTGCACTGGCATAAGAATGAAAAAAATTTGAATTACCATCTCCATCTACTAGCCACTTCACTTTAGCTCTTTGCTTCCACCAAGAATTGAAACAAGCCATAATAGAATTTCCTTCATTACCTTAACTTTAAGGTTCCAGCAGTCAAATTCTGACAGGAATTCATCTGATGCTTCTTTATTTTGCAGCTCCAAGTTATCTTCCATAAGTTCCTCTTTTAGCTTATTAAGATCCTTGAATTTGGCCTTGCTCCAATAGAATAGAGATTTCAATGATTTCCAAAATTTCTTGTTAAGAACTTGAGAGCTATCTCCCTGATAATTTTTAATCCATTCCTTCTTCACCACCGCGAAAGATGCTTGATAAGAAACCCAATAACCTTTAAACTTGATATTTCTTTTAACTCAAGGAAAAGTGTCAAGAATGTTTAAAATGATAGTATAATGATTCGAGGATATTCTAGTCAAATGCCTAACAATCAACCTTTGAGAAGTGCACAAAGCTTTGGAATTAATGAAGCACCTATCCCATCTTTCAAGAATTCTAGCTCCCCCACTTTTATTATTACACCAACTGTATTTAGGTCTAATAAATCCTACTTCATGAAGATAATTTTTCATCAAGCAATCTTTCATATCCCTCGGACCTTGGGAAAAAAGAAACCTTCTACCACCAATTTTATCCTCCTTAGCCAATATGCAATTGAAATCGCTACCTATTGCCATAGGTAATTCTTCAACATAGTATTTATCCAACATATCCCATAATTCCTTTCTCTTCTGCACTTCTTTGCTGCCATACACTGTAGCGATCCTCCACAGTCATTTGTTGTGCACCTTCAAATCTCCAATGACCACTTGAGAAGAGTAGTCAATTAATGTAAATTTAGCAACATTATTCTTTAATAAAATCAAAATACTGCCAGACAATCCAGATGAAGGAACATAAACAAATTCCATTCATCTCCAATCAAAAGATTAACTTCCATTCTATCAATAGAATTCAATTTGGTTTCTACCAAACCCCAAAAAAAAAAAACACTTCATGTAATTTAACAAATTCCGTAAGATATAGAGAAGCACTGTTCTTCCTTGCTCCCCTACAATCCCAAAATGCAATAGAATATATTAAATGGGATTAGGTGGATGCATCCCCATGGTACCTTTCCCTTTAAGCTCCAATCTCCTTGATCTGGTAGAAGAATTGATAGGTTCCTAATTTCTAAATTATTTTGAAATCTTCTTTTTTGTTGATTGAAAACAACCTTCCTTTCCTCCACTTTCATTATCCACAGAAACTTCATCTCCAGGGAATTTCATTTCAATACCTCTCTTGTTTTCAACTGTTGCTATGTCTTCATATTTATTAACTGCTCCATCTTCCATAGTTTGGACAATCTCTCCTTCTTCTTCAAGATTCACAAGAGCTTTAAAGCTATTCCCATCTTTGAGAACCAGAGTATCTGTGATTACTAGAACTTCTAAAGTTGCAGATACTGGTTTGTCATGATCACTGCTGATTAATTATTGCTTCCCTATTCCCAGATTAACAACATTCTCCTTCTCCAAGTTTTTTTCATTTCTTCTATCATTGTTCTTCACTGGTGCAAAGATTTTTTTACTTTCTGACTGTTGAAGAGGCTTCCTCAGATCATTGCTATAAAACTTCTTCTTTCCATACTTTACCAACATCCAAGGCCCATATTCTTCTTTGTCTATCCCCTCTACAATTTCCAGATTTTGAGTGTTTCCATCCAAACTAGTTTCATTTACTTTTTCCAGATTTCCCTCTACAGGCATAGAATTCTTCAACTTATTTTCCATGATAGGTTTAGCACAATTGTTTTTAGCATGACCAATCTTCCCACAATCAAAGCATAAGCTAGGAATCCTGTCATTCTTTATCTTCTGGTAGAATTTGTCTTTCTCACCTTTACCCATACTCTTGTAGGTAATTTTGCATCCAGTTCAATTCAAACACAAATCCTCCCAAATTCTCTCCTTGACCATTGAAACATATTACTGTCGATCAAGTAAGGCTTACCAACCATAGAGGCTATGCGACAAATGTTGATTTCATCCCAACAATGCATTGGTAGGTTTGGAAGTCTAATCCAAAAAGGAGCTGTAAGTCCTTTGAGTGAATTTGGATTAAAATGTTGCGACCACCTATCAATACTAACAATATTTCGATTGACAAACCAGGGACCATTGGTTAAAACTGCTTCCACATGGCTGGGGTCATAGAATGAGCATAAAATCCATCCTCTCCCAAGCACTATAAGATGGATTTTCCCATATACTGTCCACTATTTCCGCAGCTCAAAGCTGATAGAAGAGAAAGGAATTTCATCAACAAAAACTTTTATTACTAAGGAGTTCAAAAGCTTTTTAGAATTCTCTAACACCTTATGCTCATGAAGCTTGATAGATTTCCCATCATCTGATAAAAAATTACCAAAATCTAGATCATGAACTCTAATGTTCTATTTTTTCTCCGAAGCATTAGGTTGATTTCCAGGTACTGGTCTTTCAGGAATTTCCACATTCATATCATCACAACTGGCTAGAACTCCATTGCTGCATTTACGAACTTCATTCATATATGAATTTATTATTGCTTCAGGTATAATAACCTTCTCTCTTCTAGTGACATATAAATCCTTGGAAATAACTGTACCTTTAGGAAGAGTATGTTCCTTCTTAGAACGAGCAGAACATATCTCTTCTAAGTCAGATCTTTGAATTGCTTCATTCTTCAAGATAGTTAATGGAGATTTTCACGAATCTCCTTTAGATAGCACAACCAGCCCATTTGAACCCAAAACTTCAAGATTATCTTCTTGCAAGATACCCTTTCCTTTACCAAGAACTTCAGGATCCTTCTTATTCACCAGCAAACCTCCCTCATTAATAATCAATGGCTTGTTCATTCTGACATTTGCTTTGTTGAAAGACATCCTTTCATCTCCAAATGCTAGAGGAGAAGATGAAGCTCCAAGCACTACACCAGTCAATGAAAGTCCTGTAGAGAAACGTTCCTCAGGTGGTCCGCCGGCCAAGGTGGCCGTCGACTGTTAGCCACCATCGACAACTACTAAACTCGCGATTTAAAATTCAAAAACTTATCAGTTGAAATACCAGACTTTCTCTCTCTCATTAAAGAACTAATATTGTTAAATAAAATAAAACTTAAGAGATTAAATTAGAAAAAAGTTGGTACAAACTAAAAGTTCACGAGGGTTGTGAAACTCTAAAGAACTAGTCCCGATGCTAAGCAACAGGAGGGTGAATTGGTTAATTTCAACTCAAATGTTTATTCATTCAGGGGGAGTTAAGGAGAAATTTAGGATATTTAATTTTATTCAAATAATAATTATACTTAATTCTTGTTTTTTTATATTATTACAACTTGTATATTTTTTATGATTCCAAATATTATTGCTTTAATTAGTATTTCTCCTAACATATTTTGCAAAAATTGTTTTGCTCTCGTGTGTACTAACATTTCAGGGAAATAATACTTTGGATTATTGAAGACTTCAAATAAGATTAGTTTAGGATTTATTATAAATGAAGTCTGTATTTTTCATTTTATTGAATCTAAGAGAGTGTGATTGTAATTGAGTAACTGTGCACACACACACTAGGGGAGAATTTAAAATCTAAAATTTTTAAACTGATGATACTGAATGATTTGCTTTTATACAGTAAGATCTTATTAGTTATTTTACCTTTTGAGCAGTCAAACGAACAGAAATGAAAATTTTTCTAAGTATTAATCATACTATACAATCACATTTTGTACATACCTTCTAGAGTACAAAATGGAGGGTTCCTCGTTGAGAAAAAATATTTTTTCTAAGTATGGATCGTATTGTACGATCATAATTCAAACATGCCTTCGAGAGTACTAAATTATGAGGTCCCTTTTCATCCCAACTTTTTGACCAAATGAATTTGAGAAATTTCTAAACTATTCATATCATACGATGTCATCATCGTACGTATGCCATTGAGAGTACGAGATGGATGGGTCCCTTTTCATCCTGAAAAACTTGAAATTTCTCATAATTGATCATACCATACGATGTCGGCATTGTACGTATGCCATCTATGGTACAACATTATGAGGTCCCTCTTTATCCCGATGGAGATGAAAAATTTTCTAACTATTCATACTAGATGATGATTGTGTATGAAATGATTTCAAACTGATTCACAACAGGTTCGTACATAACAGTTTTTGAACTGTTTGTACGTACAAAATCCGATCGTACAGTACGATCTTGTATGCTCAAAATTGAAAATTTCAAATTTGTAATGTTTTTTTGTCTTTAGTATAAAAGGACCACTAAAAATGATGTGAAAAAGTCTTATCTTCATGATTTTTTTCAAGGGAATTTGAAAGAGAAAGTATGAAAGAGTGTTTGAGATAGATTTCTTGCAAGTGGAGTGTGAATGGTTCACAAGGTTACTCAAAGGTAAGGATCTCTTTGTAATTTTAGTTATCAATCTTCCTCTTGTCTTTCTAGATTGCTCGTGATAACATCTTTGAAGAAGATCCAGTTCTGTGCCGACACATGGAGAGTGTGAAAGGATGACGATTCTCTACCAACATTGGGAGAGTATGAAAGGATGATGGTTCTCTACTGTCACTTGGAGAGTGTGAAAGGATGACGGTTCTCTACCGCACTGAGGATTGATGGAAGAGAGGTTTTGTAAAGACTTCTCCACCTTGCTGTCGGGAAAAAAGGAGAAATACTTTAGTAATAGTGCAATTCCTGAAGAGGGAGTCTTCAGGGAGTGGATGTAGGTCGTTTTTGACCCAACCACTATAAACCTTTATGACTTTTAAATTTATGCATTCTACTTACTATAAGTTATATTCTGTGATTTAAAATTTTGTTTTTTAAATGTTAACTAACTTTCTAAATGAATTAAAGATTTTCAAATTTTTAATCAAAAAGAGAAAGTTTTAAAATTACCAATTCACCCCCCCCCCTCTTGGTTAGCCTTGGGATAATAGCTTAGGCTTAACAACCTAAATAAGATTCAAAATTTGTAATGTTTGTTTATCTGTTTATTTATATATTAGCAAATTCCCTTCATGCTTAAATTATTATTGTTCTATTATTAATTTATATTCTAATTAGGTATTATAAAATTAAAATTGAAAATTATGAAAAATTATGGAAGTAATAAAACTCTAAAGGCGGGCATGCTTGGCAGAAGAACCAATTATGGAGATGTTAGGGGCAGGTCACAGATGGGAGCAGAGTGAACCAAGAAGAGTGAATGAAATGAGAATAAAGATAGCATAATGGTCAATATAGGGCTCTTTCCATCACACTATCTGATGGATTATCTATCAATCCTAATAGAGATAGATAAAATATTGGAAAATTTTTGTCAAGTTTAAGTAAGCTAGCATAATTTAGCTTGTGATTCCACTGGTAATAATTGATAGAATTTGGGCCACAAAATTTTATATTTTGATGAAACTATTGGTGGTATTATGAATGTAATTTAGCAAAGGAATTATCATCAAAACTATCGCTGTAAAATTACCATTTATTTAAGTGCCTATTAGTTTGCCACTCTTTTCGGCATATATTCTTCCGCCAGAATGTCTAATGGTAAAGCATATTTTTCTATAGTGTTTAGATCCTAGTTTAAAATGAACTCTTTTTATATTTCATAGGTTGGAAAGTCTAATACATAACTCATTTAACCATCTAAGCTATTATCTTTATTTGAATTTATAAGTAATACTTTTATGAATTTAACTTCTAAAAAATTATGAGATAATTAATTAGTACTAAAAATTAGGTATGAGAAGATTAAAATTTGAAATCATAACTAACCAGAAGTTTGAATTAATAATCTCGTTAATTCCATACACTAAAATTATTAAGACTTTATGAGAATCTTAAAGCAGAAGCTCAAATTAAGAATCATTAATAATGTAGGCCCAAATGAAAAAAGAAAAAAAAAATAAAAGGAGTTCTTAAAAATAAAAAGAAATGAAAATATCAAAAGAAAAATATGACTACATTAAAAAATTGGAATGAGTGAAAGCTTAAATATTTGATATACAATCTTATAAAAAATTATAAAAGATAAGGTAAGAAAAAAAATATAAGGGAAGGTGAACTAATGAAAATATAAATTTAACTACAACCATATCCAATTATCAAAATTAAATTATTCTCTAAAAATATTAAAAAATTCAAGATTAAATCTATAACCTATAATTTCAAATTAGGAAAACACAAGAATGACTGATTAAGTTAAATTTTTATTTTTTTTTCAATCTATAAGTATAACTTTGATACTTGTTTACTAATTTTAGAAAATGCTTTACTATCCTATATTTCAATAATTTTAGATTGTCACATCTTATTTTGGTTACTCACTTTATGAATTTTATAATACTTTTATTTGCTTGATGATAAGCAAGAGTTTAAGCTGGGGAGGATTTGAGATATGTTAATTTGTTAGTGAAAATGCGTTGTTTTAGTTGAACGTGTGCAAAAAATTAAAGGAAATGAGAAAAATTATATAATATGGTACATGATTGTGGCATCAAACATAATACAACTGTGCCGTCATAGACACAACCATAGTGCCCAAATATGGCATAGAGGTACAAAATCTCTATTTATTAGAGCTCTAACATCAGAGGAGTTGGCACAATAAAGCCCATCCAACAATCCCAATAGTGTAGTGTCAGAATAAGGATGATAAGCCCTTACAAAATATCTTCCACTAAAACAGTGCTATAGGGTACAAACATCCTTTTTCACCCTCCTAGTGATGGCAGAGAACCTTCATCCTTTTTCACCCTCCTAGTGATGGTAGAGAACCTTTATCCTTTCTCACCCTCTAGATGAAGGCAGATTACCTCGATACAATGTTGAACATCTTATCTCAAAAGCCTCTAGAAAAGATGGGCAGAAATATGAAGAGGATAAAGAGATCCCCACTTTGGGTAACCTTGTGAGTACCTAATTCTTCCCCTCACTTGATCTCTCACACTTCACTCTCACAATCTCTCCCAAATACTTAAACTCAATGGTCACTCTTAAGAGAAAATCATAGTTAAGGTCTTAACTAATAGTTTTAGGACATCTTATATAGAAAGGACAAGAAAAATAGTCAAAAAAATTGAAAATTATAAGTGAAATGACTTCAGATCGTACAATATGATTGTGGATCATTTGTACAAACAATTAAAAAATGTATGTATGATCCTATATGAACCTTATTGTGTACACTACCAATCATTTATATGAACAGACATCATACTATAGGAACAGTTCAAAAACTAAATTTGTTCATCTGGTATGATAGGGTATGAACCTTATTTCGTATACTATCAGTCATCTATACAAACTAATATCATACAGTACGAACAGTTACCACAAATTCTATTTAGTTTTATAAAAATGTGGATGATCCCAATGTCATATAATATCAATCGTCTGTAAGAACTAACATCATATAGAACAAACAAAACTAAAATAAAATATATTTCATTTGGGTCAAAATGGTACGCACTTGAATTCGTACACTATTAGTCATCTATTTGAGCTAACTTGATACAGTATGAATATTATTAAAATAAAAGAATTCATTTAGGATGAACTGGTATGAACCTAATTTTGTACACTATCAATCGCTTTTAATAACTAACTTCAAACAGTATGAATAATACCAAAATAAAATCCATCATTTGATTAACTTCGTTTTAGAGGAAAAACCTAACAAATCATATAATACAATTGGATAACATACATTATAATTAGCTTTAAAATTTTAAGTTTTGCCTCTCTCCTCTTGTGTGTGTGCACAGTTATCCAATTATTATCACACTCTCTTAGACTCAAGAAAATAAAAATAAGGATTTATAAACTTCATTACATGAAATCCTAATCTAATTTATCTTGAAGTCTTTAACAGTTTGGAGTATGATTTCCGTGAAATGTTAGTACACACAGATAATAAATAAAAAATGTCCAGTACGTGCTTTGAGAAATAATAAAATTAATAGATAATAATATTTTGTTATCATAAAAAATCACATTCTCAATATGGATAACTGGGTTGCAATACAGTCTCTATCTTTGCAAGTGTTGTAGCAGAGGAAACTTTCAATGATATAATGTAAGTTCATTTTATGATCGCAGTCCAGGTGTCAACCACCGTAGCATAAGGATCTATTTTTTATATTTTTCTACAAATAGTCTATATGAAATATTAGTAGGGGAGTTTAGTTAATTAATTAATTAAAATCTTTATAGTGCTTCTCTAATTTTTCCTTAGGAGTGACAACTAAGGGAATTCTAAGAATATTAGATATATTCTTTTGGAGTGGTTGGGGAAGCAATTCTATAAGATCCAGGAGGAATGCAGAGGAGATCATTGAACCATTCGGTGATATATTTTCTTTTGTACTATCTTTCTTTTATGCAATTAATAAAATATAATATACTTCATGTATTCTTTATTAATGGCTAAATTGTCTAGTTTTTTATTGATGCTATAAATGAAATCTAAAGTACTATTGAGTTCACTTCAAAAAAAATTTCATGTAGTTTTTAATATACTGTCTTCTTTTAATGCACACAGTGGCAATATGTGTTGTTAATATCATGATTAATGTGGAGCCTAGGAACAGAAAAGCAAGCACAACTAGGTATGTTGGATTGATATGGTGTAAGCATAGGTATAGTTCTTGTAATGTATCAAATTTATAGAGATGAAATGTTATAACGGGTTTTAACAATACACACTTTACATTAAATTTTAAGAATTTCATATGGTGATAGACTACGGGAGTTTATTGTATTGAGGTTGGAAGAGTTTAATCTATCATTTATCTCTTCATGTTAACAAAGCGGTTAGAGGCGCATATACTTATAATAGCATTAATATAAAAGAGAATCATTAGAAAATATATTGTATTTATATTCCATCAAGATAAAATAATTTATTGACATAGTGCTTTAATTAAATGTTTTTTATTTAAATTAAGTTATTGAATCTCTACCAAAACTTACTTTTATTGAGTAGAATAATTATTATAGTTGAAGTAGATAGAACTAGTATTTACAAGTAAATATTCTTACTCGTAGAATCGATACTATACTATATCACTATATTACTTGATTTGACATATATATTTGCATCTATTAAGTAGTTTTTTTTATAACTTTTATACCAAAGAAAACATAAGTATTGTTTTAAGATTTATAGATCCCTAAATCATTTTCATTAATTTTTAGGTTAACCACTGCCCCCATCAAAATTTTAGCGCCATTATCGGGGAAGAGTTTGTTGTATTTGCAAATTTATTATATTATTGAATTAATTGCTTTATTAGTTCTACTCTACTATTTTATTCTTCTATTTTAATTTATTGAATGAATATTCATGGTTCCATGCTTATAATACAATGAGGACAAGTACATTTAAATTTTGATTCTGAAATTGAGAGAACAATTTCTAAAATTAGAACCACCAAAAAGATTTTTATAATGGTTGACTTTATTCAAATTTTTGATCATTTTGGACCTCTTAAGGATATTGCAAACCCTTCAGTAGGAAAATTTCACCAAAGTATTAATAGGCTTGTGATCTAAACAAACAAATTTTAATTAAAACCTACAATCATTGAGATGGTACAAAATTTCATTTTGGGGGAACTCCCATTAAAGACATATACCTAGATTTAGCATGTTTCATAGAAATTTGTGCAACATTATGTGAAATGTGTCAGTGATGATACCATTAGACTTAGGTTGTTCCCATTTTCTCTAAGAGACAAGGAAAAAATATGGTTAAATTCTTTACCTTCATTCTCTTTTACCTCATGGAATGAGTTGGCCCATAAAATTCTAGGAAAATATTTCCCACCTTCAAAGACAAACAAATGTAGAAATGATATTACTTCTTTTACTTAATAAGAAGTATAATCTATTTATAAATGTTAAAAGTTCATTAGGGATGTTAAGCCCTTATGAACTAACCCAAATCTAATGAAGACGGGGGGGGGGGGGGGGGGGGGAGGGAGGTGGTGGGTGGGGTGAATTGGAATTTTTAAAAAATCTTCATACACGATCAAAGCATAAAACTTAAAACCAAAATCACCACAGAAATCAAAGTGCAGAAAAATAAATGCGAAAGTCAAAATAAAGAAAGATAACACCAGATTTATTGTGGTTTGGTCAATTCGACTTATGTCCACTCCCCGGAGGTGCCCTCCGAGTATTGCACTACAAAATTAACTCTCCTTTTGTTCCCACAGCAAGGCAGATAAACCCTCAAAAAAAGTCCTTTTCGCCAACCCAGGCGAGGAAGAGAACCCAACTGCTTTTATTTCCTCCTGAAGCAGGCAGAGAACCCAACTCCTTTTGCTTCCTTCTGAAGCAGATAGAGAACCCCAACTCCTTTTGCCTCCTCCTGAAGCAGGTAGAGAATCCAACTCCTTTTGCTTCCTCCTAAAGCAGGCAGAGAACATCGACTCCTTCTGCTTCCTCATGAAGCAGGCATAGAACCTCGACTCCTTTTGCTTCCTCCTGAAGTAGGTAGAGAACCTTGAGTCCTTTTGCTTCCTCCTGAAGCAGGCAGAGAACCTCGACTAATTGCTGAAGCTTACCTCCCTAGAACACCCATGGATGAAGGATGAAGACTCGAGAAGACGCCTTGGAACCTTGCTTGGAGAAACCTTTGTGAATCCCTCTCACAAATTCTGCCTCACAAGTTCCTTTCTCTCTCTCCCTCTCCTCCCTCTCCTCTTGGCTCTCTCAGGTCAAGACAGTGGCTAAAGGTCTCTTTGCATGAGAAAATTTGTGTCCTTTAAATAGAATTTCAAAAATCGACATTATTGTCCAGGATGATAGAAATATCATCCTGGCCGATCAGTACAAAATAGGCTCGATCAATCAGGATGATTTGGGATGATCAGAAGAAAATTGGTTACATCGTCCAGGCCAATACAATATCAGCCAGGCATATTAGTTCAAATCCGAGTACAATCATCCTGAACATCTCCCAGAATAGATGTTGTCCGATGTCAATCATCCAGAATATTATCCTGACCGATCTTGCGATCGGTCCAGTCGATGTGATTGTATCAATCAGCCTTAATTGCTTTCCATAATTACCAGATTAATTTATGCATAATTATACTGCATCGTCAAGGATGATGTATAGATCATCCTAGCCGATGTCCTTAAATAAAGAATACCTAAATTAATCATGGCAGCTGATTCATTTTGATTTGAGCCTATAGTCCTGGCCGATACAAGGATCATCCAGTAATTGTGCTTAATGATGACTGCTTAACCAGGATGCCCTAATTAGGATTTCTATTTTTAGTCGGATCATCCTGGCCAATATGAACATCATCTAGGCCGATGTACTCAAAATAGAAAAACATAAAAAATCCCTCAAGTGTGTGTGTGTGTGCAAGGTTACTTAGTATCAGGAACAACTTTTACAATTGACTCAAGAAAAAGAAAAATATTACAAACTGACTAAACCTAAATCTACCCAATCTTGAGCTGGCTTGAGTTGCTTTCGATCATGTGGACCTAAAAAGTTAGTAGGCAAGGAAGTCGTAGAAAAACATGAATGTTTGTTATCATCAAAATTCTAAACCATAATCTCAGATTCTCTACAATCTCCCCCTTTTTGATGATGGCAAACACAATCAGAAAATGATATTTAAAAATTTAGGAGGAAGCAAAAGGAGTGTAATGAAAAAGCAGTTATGGCAGTTTAATGGAAGCAGTGTAACAAAAATATAGTTTACTAAATTCCAGAATCAAAGTACATGGTATAGTAGATTACTCCCCCTTTTGACATCATAAAAAGGAGGAGGAAAAAAAAAAGAACAGAAACTAAAATAAGCTACAAAAAAACTATCAAATAAACAAAATTATTATTTTTTTAAATCAAGGCATGAATATGATATAATCTTCCATATGATTGATTTTAAAAATTTGTAAGTTAATGAGTTGACAACTTCAAAAATCCAAAAAATGATAAAATATCCGATCATGTTAACCCTAAGCTCAAACTTCTTTTATGGTAAAATTATCTTTTGAAATCAAAAGGCCTAATTCAAAAAAAAAATCAATTGGATAAGAAAAAGAACTCCGATCAAGACTTGGTTTCAGAAACATATCTTATAGAATAGTATATCAAAGTAGTTTGTTACAATCATAAAATTTAAAATCAAGTCCATAAAAATATCAAGTGATACATGAAATCTTCTTAGTTTTAAGAGTTGGAAGAAAGGAAGATAGCTTGCTTTTTGATGGGCTCATTTTATGCCTCTTATCCATTGAATGACGCACTATGCGCATCTTTTGAGTTTTGATACATTTTGTTTTTGTGTGTGTGTGTGTATATATATTTAAAAAACTCCAAAAGGGGCTTACATGTTAAAAATAAGAAACAAAGACAGAGACAAAAAGAAGGTCATGGGCTCACTATTGCTTAGCAGAGCTACAAAATAAAGCAAATAAAAAAACTAACGAGCTAATTAACACCCCAAAACAAAAAAGGTAAGGAAACTTGTAACAAGCTACTGATGCTATAGACAAACATCCTAAAAAGAAAGAGAAGAAGATAACAATGAAGCCCAGTCTTTCTCCAAAAATCCAAAAGCTGCTTCAAGCAACAATCCACCTACAAAAAAAATAAATAGCAAACCAAAAACCTACACCACCACCAACAAGTGAGATAAGTTGTTAATTTGAGATAGACTTTTTGTTTAGAAAAGAAAATTTCACCACCAAAATAGGTTAGAGAAAGAGACACAATCAATGATATTTTTACCCTTTAGTAGATTAAGAGATGTAAAATATTGACTACAGATTTTCAAAAAGACAAAAACAAGGCATATGATATTAATTCAGTGATGATTAAAAAAAAACAAATTAAGGCATACGAAAAAGTAAAGTACCAAGAAACAAAGAGAACATAAAAAATAAACAACAAAAAAATCTAACAAAAGATAAAGAAAAGTAATCATCAGATAATAGAAAAAAAAATCAGTAGAGATCAAGTTCATGCATTAATATTAATCACACCCAATCTGGTCCTTAAAGTGCTGAAAGTTTTGAAGGCCAGTGATTTAGTAAATATGTTAGCTAGTTGATTCTCAGTCGCCACATGGTGTAACTCAATGTCTCCCTTAGTCACATGGTCTCTAATAAAGTTATGCCTTATGTCAATGTGCTTAGTCCTTGAATGATGGATAGGATTCTTAGAAATATATATGGCACTAGTGTTGTCACAAAGAATTGAGATGGTGCCTACAGGTAATCCTAAATCCAGTACTTGTTATTTTAACCAAAGGACTTAGGCCACACAACTTCCTAAAGCAATGTACTTAGCTTTAGCAGTGGAAAGAGCAATAAAGATTTGCTTTCTACAAGACCAGGAGACTAAAGACTATCCTATAAATTGACAAGTTCCAGAAGTGCTTTTTCTATTCACCTTACATACTGCAAAATTAGAATCAGAATATCTAATAATCTCAAAAGAAGTGTTGTGCATGGCGTACCAGATTACTAAGTTTTGTGTCCCTAAAAGGTATCTAAGAATTCTCTTAACTGTAGTCAGGTGGGATTCCTTAGGATTAGCTTCAAATCTAGCACAAAGACAAACGTTGAACATTATATCGAGTAGGCTCGCAGTCAGGTAAAGTAGAGATCCAATCATCTCTCTATACTTCTTTCGATCAACTGATTTTCCATTTGGGTCTTTGTCCAACTGAATTCTTGAGGACATGGGAGTATTAATTATCTTAGCTTTATTTATTTCATAATTCTTCAAGATGTCCTTTATATATTTTGATTGATTCAGAAAGGTTTCATCATTCATTTGTTTTATAATAAACCCCCAAAAGTAGGATAACTCTCCCATCAAACTCATCTCAAACTCCTTACTCATAGCCTTTTATTAGAAGATCCAAAAGTATATCATCAACATAGATTTGAACAATGAGTAAATATCTCCTACTTTCCTCAGGAATAGGGTGGTGTCTACGCTCCCCTTAACAAACTCCCTTTTTAGTAAGAATGTGCTAAGCCTTTCATACCAAGCTCTATGTGCCTACTTTAACCCATAAGGCCTTTTTTAATTTGAAAACATGATTTGGAAATTGGAAACTCTCAAAATCTGGGGATTGCTCTACAAACATATCCTCTTTTATTTCCCCATTTAAAAAGGCACTCTTAACGTCCATTTGGGAAAGCTTAAATCCCTTATAACAGGCAAATGCTAATAGCACTCTAATGGCTTCCAATCTAACTACAAGGGCAAAAGTCTCCTCAAAATCTACCCTTCTATTTGGTTATACCCCTTAGCCACTAATCTTGCCTTATTCCTAACAACCACTCCAGAATCATTCACCTTATTCTTAAAGACCCACTTGATTCCAACTACACTTTGTTCTTTAGGTCTTTCTATAAGCTCCCAAACATCATTCCTAACAAATTAGTTCTACTCCTCCTACGTGGCTAAGATCCAAAACTCATTAGAAAGGGCTTTGTTTATGTTGGTGGGTTCAGTCATTGAGATAAAGGTAGAGTGGTTCACTTCCTTCCTAAGTCCATGTCTAGTCCTAACTCTATCATAAGGGTCTCCTAAGATTAGATTTTTAGGGTGACTCAAAGAGTATCTCCAATCTCTAGGCAAAGTGTGTGCATGGGTCCAAACAAATCCATGTGAAGGACTTCTAAAGGTCTAGATGTGCTAATGTCCTTAATGGAGTGAAAAGTAGAGTGGACTTGCTTTCTTAATTGGCAGGCATCACAAAGGTGGTCTTTTAAAAACTTAAGCTTGGGGAAACCTCTAACTATGTTTTTTTGGGTCACTTTCCTATGGGTTTTCATACTAACATGACATAATCTCCTATACCACAACCATGAATCATCAACAACAGGTTTTAAGCAAAATGAAACAGCACTTTTAATGTTATTTAAATCAAGCATGTAAACGTTGTTGATTTGCTTTTCCTGCAAAATAGTGTTATTATTTAAGCTGATAATGCATGAATTTGCTAATAATTTTTATGATGAAGCCCTTATCGCAAAGCTGACTGATGCTGAGCAAGTTGTGTTTCAGTCCATCTACAAGCAAAACATTTTCAATCAGAAGATTCTTGGAATTACCAATTATACCTGCTCCTACCACATTCCTGGTGGTGTTGTCCACAAGAGTCACCTTGCCTCCTCTCCTGGTCTCTAGGAAAATGAATTGTTTGGCATCGCTAGTCATATGTTGAGAGCATCTGTTGTCCAGGTACCACATGCTCTCATGAGGCCTTTTGCGAGAGCTTGCCGACAAAATTATCAAATGTCAGATTTAGGAACCCAAGCATGTCTGGGTTCCTTATTATGAAAAGTAGAATGCAATACATGCTGTGAATCATGTAACTTGGGTCTCCATACCCAATTTGGACTATGGTGAATGATGCAAGTGTGTGTTATGTGTCCTAGCATGCCACATGAAAAACATCTAACTCCAGGAAAAGGCTGCATTAATTTATGGTGATGCTTTTTATGTGATGCATGAAATGAAGGTTTTTTATTTTCAAAAGCTTTTAGACTTTCTAATTTTTTATATTATTTTTCTAAATTGGCATGGGATGATTTTAAAGAATTATGAGCATCAGATAAATCATCATGTTTTTTTTTTAATGCATCAAACTCATCAAGTAAAGCCATATGATTAGAATCAATTGTAGAATAATCTTTAAGAACAATTTCATTCTCTTTTTGTATATTTAAAGATTATAATTTCAAATTAGCATGAGTTTTCTTGAGTTTTTTATATGATGCATGCATGTGATCACAAATTTCAAATAATTGATCATAAGTTGGTTCACAAACCTCTTCTTGGTCACATTGACCAAGATTATTGTTAGCCATTAAGTACAGGTTTGTTGTCTCCTCTTCAGGTTCAGTCTCAGAGGAGTCTGATATAGAATCTGCCCAGAACACCTTTTGGAATCTCTTCTTGTCCTTCTTGAGTTTCTCCTCACCCTTTTCCTTACTTAGGTGAGACTTGAGTGTAGGGCAATCAGTTTTATCATGTCCTGGCTTCCTACATTTAAATCAAATTATATCATTAGAATTCTTGAAATTTTTGTTATTCCACTTCTGATGATTCTTGTGCTTCTTCCTTAGAATGCTCTTAAATTGCCTTATGATTGAGGCAATATCATCATTTTTAGACCCGGATGAGTTAGTGTCAGAGTCGTTCACCTTAAGTACCACCATTTTATCCTTCTTCCTCTCACATGTATCAAGATTTCTTTAGTTCACCCCGTGCTCGTAAGCAATGAGTGAACCAAGTAAGTTATCGATCGAATAGGTATTTAAATCTTTAGACCCAAAAATTGCAGTGATTTTAGCATCAAAAGAGGAAGGTAAGCATCTTAATTTTTTTTTCACTTTTTCATAGTTATTAAGTTCTCTTCCTAATGCATGCAATGAAGTAACAATCTGAGTAAATCTTGTATACATTTCAGAAATTATTTCATTAGGTTTCATACGAAAAAGTTCGTAATCGTGCAATAAAATATTCAAATGAAATTGCACAACTTCATTAGTGCCTTCATAGATGATACACAATTTATCTCAAATTTCTTTACCATTAGTGCAAGTGGAAACATGCATGTAATCTTTGTATTTTAAAGCACAAAAAAAGTAGTTCAAACACTTTGCATTAAGTTATGCTAAATCTCTTTCATCAAAAGTCCATTCAATAAAAGATACTTCAATTTTAATTCCATTAAGTTCTCTAGAAGGTGGAAAATATCCTTCTTTAATAAGCATCCACATACGATAGTCAATTGATTGCAAAAAAGTAGACATGCCAGTTTTTCAAAAATCAAAAGGAAGATTATTAAACAAAGGTGGTCGTGTTATATTTTATCCTTCCATTGAATTACAATTATCTTTGTTAGCCATGGATCAAAATTTAAAAAGTTTTCAAACTTAAATTTTATGAATCCCGCTCTGATATCACTTGAAAGTTCGTTAGGGGTGTTAAGCCCTTATGAACTGGTCCAAAGCTAACCAAGGAGGGGGGGGGGGGGGAATCCCAAGGGGGGGGGGGGGGGTGAATTGATATTTTAAAAAATCTTCTTACACAATTAAAGTATAAAACTTAAAACCAAAATCACCATTTAAATTAAAATGTGGAAAAATAAATGTAGAAATCAAAACAAAGAAAGAACACACCAGATTTATAGTGGTTCTGTCAACTCGACTACGACCACTCCCTGGAGGCGCCCTCCATGTATTACACTACAAAAGCGACTCTTCTTTTTCTCCCACAGTAAGGCGGAGAAGCCCAAAAAAAAACTCCTTTCCACCAAGCCCCGGCGAGGAAGAGAACTCAACTCCTTTTGCTTCCTCCCAAAGCAGGAAAAGAACCCAACTCTATTTGCTTCCTCCTGAAGCAGGCAGAGAACCCAACTCCTTTTGTTTCCTCCTGAAGCAGGAGGAGAACCTCGACTCCTTTTGCTTCCTCCTGAAGCAAGCAAAGAACCTTGACTCCTTTTGCTTCCTCCTAAAATAGGAAGAGAACCATGACCAATTGCTGAAGCTTACCTCCCTTGAACCACCAAAGATAAATGATAAAAACTAGAGAAGATGCCTTGGTACCTTGCTTGGAGTAACCTTTGTGAATCCCTCTCACAAACCCCCCCCTCATAAGTTCCTCCCTCTCTCTTCCTCTCTCTCCCTCTCCTCTTGGCTCTCTCAGGTTAAGACAACAGCTAAAGGTCTCTTTGCATGAGAAAATTTGGGTCCTTTAAATATAATTTCAAGAACCAACATTATCGTCTAGGATAATAGGAATATCATCCTGGCCGATCAGCACAAAATAGGCTCAATCAGCCGGGGCGATTTGGGATGATCAGAAGAAAATTGGTTACATCTTTCAGGCTGATACAATATCGTCTTGGCTGATTAGTTCAAATATGAGTATAATCATCCTGAACATTGCCCGGAATAGATGCTGGCTGATGTCATTCATCCAGGACATCATCCCGATCGATCTTGTGATCGGCCCGGCTGATGTGATCATATCAATTAGTATTAATTGCTTTCCATAATTACCAGATTAATTTAGGCATAATTATGCTACATCGTCCAGGCCGATGTATAGATCATTCTGGCTGATGTCTTGAAATAAAGAATATTTAAATTGATCATGGTGGCTAATTCTTTCTGATTTGAGCCTATCATTCTAGCTGATATAAGGATCGTCCAGGATGATGTGCTTAATGATGGCTGCTTAACTAGGATGCCCTAATTAGGGTTTTATTTTTAGTCAGATCATCTTGGCCGATATGAACATCGTCCAGGCTGATGTACTCAAAACAAAAAAAACACAAAAAACTCCCTCAAGTGTGTGTGTTTAAGGTTACTTAGCATCAGGAACCACTTTTACAATTGACTCAAGAAAAAGAAAAACATTACAGACTGACTCAACCTAAATCTACCTAATCTTGAGCTAGCTTGAGTTGCATTCGATCATGTGGACCTGAAAAGTTAGTAGGCAAGGCAGTCGTAGAAAAACATGAATGTTTGCTATCATCAAAAGTCTATACCATAATCTCAGATTCACAATAGTGTTGCGATGCACAAGTCAGTTGGGTGTTTTAACTATAAACTTTTGTCAAAATTTGTTTTTTGGGTTGGGGTGATCATTTCTTCAAGTGGATTTAGTTTTTGGTAGAGTCTTGATTAAACAAGAGTGTGTAAGTAAGTCAAGGGAGTCAAGTTCAGTGACAAGGAGAGTCTTTAATTATACTTGCAATAACTGCCTAGTGATATGTATCCTTTCATTTTCTATTATTCTTTTATTTATCTTTAAAATGGAAAATACTTTGCTAATGATTATTTGCATGGCTGGATAAATCAATTTTGTAGGCATATAATGAGTTAAAAATTATGTATGAATATAAATATAACTTATTTTTATTAATTTTGTTATGCTATTTTTAAATAATTTTACTTAATTTAGTTTTTATAGAGACCTCAAATGATTTTAAAATTAGTGTGGCCTACATCAACGATGGAAGAGTAGTGGAATTAATTAGACGATTTGAAAATGGATTCTATAATGCATAGGCATATGGTTGCTAGAGTTTTTAAATCATAAAAGAAATGTAATCACTATAATTTAGTGCATTTGGCTATAATCTCCAATTATCTTGATAGATATGAGGAGTATTTATTCTCTTATTCATAATAACATTATGAAAGAGCTATCTTTTGCATTCACAAGTTTGAAACTATCATAAGTTGATCGTCAGTTAGATATAGAAGTTTATTCTTGATGATATAGTAGACAACATTAATTAGCACACCTTTTTAGTTTTTCTTATGATAAGATAAATATAGCAATTCATAAGAGTATTACTTTAATGACATTAAGATTACACCAATCCTCATGAGAATGATACTTTTCTCATTACTTTATTACTTCACATAATGTGTGCAGTTGCATAGATCTAGTGATAACCTATAACTAGCATATAGTACTAACATTACGAAGTCACACATCACAGCCACAATCAAATCACATGATTAATGTCTTCAACAAAAAGGGGGAAATTATTTGCCTCATGTGCCCAAGAGTAGTCCCATTAATTGATTATAACAAATTCATGTTTAATATATATAATGTCTTCATTTTAGATTTTTAGGTCCTTCTAAGAGATTGCACTAAATAATGAAAATGGCTTATCAAGCTAGTATGTAGATGGGTTTCGGGTATTAATATCTATGAAAACATTTACAAATGACTTAATAATAATAAAATTTTCAACAAATATAATTAATTAATTCATAATTCATTCACATCATCTTGTATTAACTACCACATGTTAACCTTTATTAGAAACTAGCTTAATTCATTCTTTGTATTCATTTATAGTAAGTTTTATTATTGATGTGTAACATCAAAATGCTCTAAGATTTATTCTCTAGCATTCTACATGAAGTAAAATTCAAAATCTTACCTTGCAATATTTTTAAAAAACGTAAACTTCTAATATATTGCCCACTTTCAATATATAACTAACTTTCTACATATAATTCATTGTTTAATGTCATAATATACATTAATTAATTTTGTACTTGCTTAATTACCTAGGTACTCTCTCTTATTCCCATGGCTTGGTCGAATTCTTCATGGTGGAAGTGAATTAGGAAACTTTCTAATGCTTGTGGTGGGCCCCATATCTACTTCATTATAAGTTTTAGTGTTTGTCTCTTAGGGCCCACTTGCTTCCCTAATTAATTTAAATTAAAAATATAATTATTTTGTGTAAATCAAGCCCATTAGTTTGAATTAATTCCTAGTTAGGTTTCCCCCCAATTCATTTGAATGCATTAGATTAAAACAATTTCAATTCAGCCTAATTATTATATGGTGGCCAAATTTTCATTCTCCCCTGTCCTCTCTGGAAATTGCTTTCATATTCTCTTGGAAGAAAAAAAATACTATCCACTTCTTCTCTTTTTGGATCTAAAATAACTTAAATGTAAAAAACTTCATATATTTCAAGTTTCTTTGGAGATTAAATCACTCTTCTTGGAGGTTACTTGGAGAAAGGCATTTGAAATTTTGGTAGTCTACTTGATTCTAGATATTTGGCGCACATGTATAAATTTTTCTTTTCATTGGATCTACTCCTGAAAAAAAATATAATATTTAATATGTCTTTGGTGTGATCTATCATCTCATGCACTTTTTTTATACCAAATTACAAAAATATTTTTCATAATTACAAGTTGTGTTGTTTATAAGTTTTTATTTTTCAAGTGCTAGTTTTTGCGACTAGTTTTCATCACTTTGGTTCCCTCACCTAAAACATTTATGTTGAATTTCTTTTGTATATAGTTCACATTATATTAGATTTTAAAATCATATATAAACCAAATACATCCTCTATTTGTGGTTGATTTGGTGAAAACAAGTTACCTAATCTATACACTATTTGTCACCTTTTTTTATTTTCCTTGTTAAACTTTTGTCACCTTAATTTATGTGATTAATAATATTATTTTAATAATTTTATTTTTTGTAACTATGATTCATCTTTATTTTCATAGGTATTTAAATAAAACATTTTCATTATAGACATCTTTTCAGCATAAAAGTGTTTGTGACTCATCCTTGATGCATATTAGAGTTACTGTGAAACATTGTTTGTAACATTTGATTGCATCATATTTAAGTAAACTTGAATATATTTCAATATTAATTTTTTTTTTTATTATTAAAATATTATTTCAGGTTATAAAATTAAAAAATAACTCACTTTGCTTACAATTTCAAGACTAATTGCCATTGATTTGTTGGACAAATCTTGCATATTTTTTCTAATTGTTTTGTGTGGAAACTTTAGAGAAAAATGAATTTATTCATTTCTGATATCATTAAAAAAATTTATCGTAATAAAATTTAAAGAAAAATATTTTAGAAAATAACACTCTTTCATAATTATTTGTATCACTACTTTCCTTAAACAACCTAGTTTTTTGAAAATTACATTGTGTATTATTTTCTTGTGTTTTAATTTTTCAAAATCATGTATAAATATTAGAATATCATATTTCATTCATATATACATAAAAATTAATGAGAAAACATATCTTTTAGGAGTGATTAATCTTTGTTTAGTATGGGGACTATGAGGACTATATAATTTATTCCAAGTGAGAGTTATATTATATAAAGATACAACTTGACTAATTTATCTTTATTTTTTAATATAATATTATTGTGAAGTACTCACCATCATGTGAGGTAGTTTCTTCCTATTTTAATGAATATATGGTTGTTTTAACCTTTTTGGTTATTAGTTGAATCCTAGGTTGCGGTTGGACTATGCGGGTGGATGTATTCTAGTGGTGGGCCAAACCATGTGAAATACATTTTGTGTTCTTTTCACTTTTTAACCATATCATATAATTTATTTAAAAAATAAATCTCATTCACATTAATAAGTTTTCTACATAATAAAACTAAATAATTTATAAATTATCGCTCTTTTGTATACAACCCAATTCACCCCCCTCCTGTTGTGTTTCTCAATTTATATCAGAGCAATAAAACACTAGAGTAAGATCCAAGCAACATCAATGTGCACTATCTAATGGACATTCCACTCACTAAAAACCACTACTTAACAATGTTCTATATGATCATTAGAAGAATTATATTAGACCATTTTTGTATGGTCAATATTCTAGAATGTGGAATATGCTAACACACCCATATCATACCACATAAAAGAACTAAATGCCAAGATTGTTTTATAAACCTTTTGATCAATGGACTCACTTTGAATATGAGTTATATGAAATGAACATAATGCATGTAATACCTTATATCGTGCAATTGCAATCTCAGATCCCGAGCGCATAATTTTGTTAATAACAAATAATATTAGTTTTTTACTTTATTTCTTCAAGTACTAGTATCAAATATTTATTTAGTATTCTAATATTTTAGGTACATCATACAACATGAATCAATAAATGATCAAGACCCATGATTGGGTATAATAGGTTTGATGCTTCTATAAGTCTATATTTTTGCATATTTATTTTTATCTTTCTTGAGTCAAAAGTTTCGTAAAAGGTGTATGGAAGCATGGAAACCATGCACACACATGAGGAAAAAATTTTAGAAGTTTAATTTTTTTAATATCATACATTATGATCTTGATCATACTGTATGATTAGTTAATCAAAAAAATAAATAAAATTAATAATTTAGAGATGAAAATTTTTGAACTAATCGTATTATATGAGCTCAATTAAACAATGCGATCAATTCTCTTCTGAGCCCCTAACTGCTAATTAGATTTATGAATGTATTTTGAATTTTAACTTTTAATATAATTATAATGTATGAATATATTTGTATCCTATGACATTTGATATGATTGCTAAACTAATCCTTTTGATTATTCAAACAAATCAAGATTTAATAAGTGAATAAGATAGTATAGTAGATCTTAATCATACTGAACAAATGGTGGAAAGAATTTTTTGTCATCCTAGTGATCTTCTTGATAATTACTTAATAGAAACTCTTGAAAGATGCTCATGGATGCAAAGGACCTGGCTACCCCACAACACTGGGTTAGTGGAAGGGATTCAGGAATCTTTAGCTCACTAGGAGGATTAAAATAATTGAAGCTCTTTGCCTAATAAGGTGAGTAAAATGAATTGTGGCCTCTCTACCGCACCATGGAAGGTTGGAAATGATTTTGTAAGGGATTCTCTTACTTTTTATGGGAGATAAATGAGAGTCACTAAAGGATTAGTGTAGAACCCATA
The DNA here is from genome assembly GCF_001605985.2 of Dendrobium catenatum. NCBI lineage: Eukaryota > Viridiplantae > Streptophyta > Magnoliopsida > Asparagales > Orchidaceae > Dendrobium > Dendrobium catenatum. The sequence continues at coordinate 70,180 of NW_021319790.1, read as the reverse complement.
GAGGAGGACTCTAAGGAGTGGATGTAGGTAAACATTTGACCAAACCAGCATAAAATTTTTGGTGTGCTTGTTTCATTTTTATTTAGCATTTTTATCTTTCATATTTTTATTTACTGCATATTATGTTCCTTGAAATATGGAATGAATGTATTGTAATTTCTTTGGATTTATTTTTATGAGAAAGAAAAAAATTGAAAAATAAAAAGAATAAAAATATCTTTATGTTCATTTATCTTTAAAATAAAAAATACTAATTTTATTTTGTTGTTTCTTATTTTGCTTCTACTTTTGTATTTGGTTAAAAGTTTTTCAAAGAAAAGTTTTCAAAAATAAAAGTTTTTAAAAACTCAATTCACCGCTCTTTGTGTGTCTTGGGTAGTTTAACATGGTTTAATAACCTTATTTAAATTATATTAATTTTAGAGTGGGTCTCATAATCATTGATTTAAAAATCATTAAGAAAAGATACATGGCACACTTTGGGTATAAGAATATCACATAGGGTTATTCAATAACTCATCCACCATTATTCCATAATATACCACATGATTATTGGAAAGTTTGCATGTCTATTTTTTTGCAATTGATTAACTATCATATGTGCCATATGATTCAAGTAGGATATACTCCTCCATCTCACATTATTAAAGGCATCAAGGATGAAATTCCTTTTAATGAATGGAGCTTTGAGGATAGAGACTATGCTTAACATAATATGAAATTCCTAAACTTTTTTGTGACTTATAGTCTGAGGATTATATGTTTGTTTCTTCATGTACAACTGGTATGGAAATTTGGAATATGATACATATCACTTATGAAGGAAATAGTGAGGTTAAAAAACTAGGTTAAATGCTTTAAAACAAAAATATGAAATCTTCCATATGAAATATTGTGAGACTATTACAGGCATGCACCCAAGGTTTACTAAAGTAGAGACATATCTACTTGTTATGGGAAGAGAATTAATTACATTGAAAAGGTTAGTATGATTTTTTACCGCCTACCTGATACTTTAGATGCAAAAGTAACTACCACCTATAAATCTAAAGACTTAAATATATATTTTATTAATAATCTACTTTGCTCACTCATTTTAAATGAGCAAAATGTGAGTCAAAGTTTTCTTGATTTAGGTGACAGGATAAAGGAGAAGATAGTAGCACTAAAGGCCAATGTCTCAAAAAGAAACAGTTCTACAACTAATGGAGATGATGATATAACATTCATAACCCAGTAGTTCAAAATCTTTATGAAGTTAAATCAAATACATCATCAATAATGGAATAAAGGAAAATTAGGTAGAACTAATAATGTTACTTCTAACATAATTTATTTTGAATGCGAATAGGCCAAACATCTAAGGTCCAACAGCCCCAATTCAAGAAGTCACCCTAACTTTAAGAAACACGAATAAAAGTCAAATGCTTGGAAGAGTGATGATAAACAAAATTTTAAAAGGGGGAAACATCGAATGAAGAAAGCCTTATGAGCAGACTCCAGCTAGGATTTGACAGAATAAGATATGGAGTCGGACGTAACGTATCTATGCCTTATGGCAAATGATAATCTTGGTAATTCTGATCGAGAAGAGGTATATAAACTTCTATGATGAGTTATTAACTATTTATAAGAAAATTCATGACTCATATTAGAAACTAAAAAAATAGCATTCATGTGTGGAAAAATTTAATTTAACGTCTAAATGTAACATCAAAAAAAGATTTGCTTTAAATTTATATTTGAATTTATTTAATCAATATGATATTTAAATTTATTTAATCAATATGTATAGAGTTATATTATACAATCCCTATGGATAAACTAATGTGTCACTATAATGTTGAGAAGAGAAAATTTCTATTCATGATTGAACACTACATAATAAATATTTAATTAACCCTAAAAGATAAAATAAACATTGCCTATTATTTTAAATTTGAAATTAATCCAATATTTAAAGATTGGGTCAGCATTCACAAATTTTTCCATTTTTTTGGAAAACCCTTAGAGGGGACTACAGGTTAATTAAAAAAAGGATTACATAATTCTTAAGGGAATCTCATGCTCACTAATGCTCAAAAGAGCTACAAAAAGAAAGTAAAAAAATCATAAGAGCTCCAATTTCCCTACTACTCAAAATTACAAGAACACCTATATACAATCTACAGTGTTCAAGAAATAGTACCAAACAAAGAGGAGAAAAATAAAAAATAACAAGAAGCTCTATGGTCCATAACCAAATGCCTCCACTTCGAGCATCTGCAGTAAAATATCCTTGCAAAAAAGGATGATAGTCAAAATAGGCATAGAATAAATATAGCCAAAAAAAAATTAGATGATAATCCAAGCACATATCCACATAAGCATTTGTAAAATTCAAAAGAAAAATAATAAGAGTCCAAACAATGAATGTTCAACACTTAAAAACCACCTCACATAGAAGTTAAAGAAGAAGAACAATTACCATTTCATAAGTAGGAAAATAGCCACAACACATATCCACTTCGAGCATCTGTGCCAAGAGATAAGGAAAAGAAAACCCTAGGCTCTAGCCAACATAAGACATTAAATTCTAAAATAGGGCATAGGAATTTGATCTAATCTTAAAATCCCTTTCAACAGAGCAAGTAGGTTAGTGCCAGGCAAATTATAGAAATAATCCAAAGCACACCCCCAATTGGCCAACCAAGTAGCATAAGAATTACCCTCCTTATAAAAATGATAGAATGAGAAGTTCATAAAAATCTAAAAGTTCTTAATATCCCCACCAGATAAAATAGATCAGGATTTCACTCCGTGACAACATCATAATTTAAAAACTAAAAATTATAACTAGAATCCACTTCAATAGCTATATTAGTTAAGTCAAGAGAAATGCATAATATTAAGCCATAGAGAATAGTTGAGATGACAGCATAATTCATATCATAATTTCGTAAAGGACCAACAAAATCCATAATTAAAATACCATTATTATCTTTGATAACCCCACCACAACCTAAAGAGGACCCAATGATAGCACCGTCCATATTTAAGTTATGAAAGATATTAGGGGGTATGATCGAATAAATAAACCTAGGTTTATTAGAAGGATGGTCAAACTCCCACTTTAGACCTAAAGAAGACACAAAAAAAGATAATATTTTAAGTTTTTGATAGAGAGAAGCTTAATAGAATAAATAGCCAAAACTTTGTCTTTCTTATTTTGAACAATCCTATGATGTTTCATACTAGCTCCTTTAAAAAGAGAATTATTCCTATCCAACCATAAGTACCAAAAAAGAGAGAAGGAATGCCATTTATGTTATGGCCTTTAGTATTAATAAAGTTAAAATTAAGTAAAACATTCATAGGAAATTTAGCATTAAAGAAATTCAATTAAAATATTACATCTAATTAAGCCCAAGTTTTAACAGCTAAAGCAATAGAGATGAAAATATGATGCATATTCTCCACATGATAGCAACAATGGCACTTGGATGATAAAATAAAACCTCTTTTAATTAAGCTATCATCTGTCGGAATGAACTTATGTTTAATTCTCCATATAAAAATAGTCATAGTGAAAGGAATATTCCTTTGCCAAAGCATAGCAAAAAATATTTGTAACCTCCTTCTTAGATCTAAAGGCATACCAAGCATTCTTTAATCTAAAACCACCATCTTTGGACAAATAACTAAGAAGTAAATCATTAGAGTCAATGTTCATGGGAAGGTTCAAAATTTGTTGAATAATGGAGTCTGGAATAACATTAGCAAGTTTCTCATAGTCCCAATAATTATCAGTAATAAAATAATTTACATTAATAGTTGTAGTGGAAGAGGATATAATAATATAATTAATAGAGTGATCACCCAACCAGTGATTTTGCCAAAAAAAAAATGTTACCACCACTAAGCCCCCAAGAATTGAAGGGCTCAATTGCCCATTTAACTTTGCACATTCTCTGCCACACTTTAGAGTCACCTTGGTTAAAATAACAAGTAGTTAGATGTTTACCCATACAATACTAAGAAAGCACAATTAGCCAAAAGAATCATTTTTGCATGAAAGTTGTACCATAACTTGAATGAAAAAGTATAGGCTAAATCATTCATGCTCTTACACCCCAAGGCCCCTTCTCCCAGAACATTGCAACACTTATCCCATGAGGGCCATATAATTTTTGAATTGTCGCTAGCCTTTATCCAGATAAAATTCTTAAAATTTTATCAGTTTTATTGCTAACCACTTGAGTAGGCAGAAGAGATTAAAATATATAAACATGGAATGAATAAATGATACCTTTAATGAGAATTAATCTACCCCCCAAAACTCAAAAAATTAGAATCTCAAGATAAAAGCTTGTTCTGCACAGATGTAATCAAATTATCAAAATGAAAAATATTCTTTCTTCCTTTAAAAAGAGGCACCCCAAGGTACTTAATAGGCAAGTGACCATGCACAAAACTAGTTAAATCTTTAATAGCCAAGATACAATTATTAGGAACTTTCTTGGAGGTAATAAAGCAACCCTTGTGTTTATTCAGGGAAAGACTACTAACCATTTCAAATTGATGAAAAAAAAAACTCATCAATTTATTAATCATGCTAATAGAATAATTCATAAAATTGATAAAATCATCCGCAAAATATAATTGATAGATAAGAAAACCACCCATCTTCCTAAAATAAAGGCTATGAGAATTATCAAAGAGGTTGGCTAGGCCTCTAGATAAGTACTAAATTACAATAATAAAGAGTGTAGGAGAGATGAGATCCCCCTATCTTAAGACATGTGAGGATTTAAAAAACCATTACTTTTACCATTAATAATATTAGTGAAATAAGAACCCTCAATGCAATTTCTAATAAGATTGATAAAATTAGAATTAAAACTAAACATATGCAAAATATTGTAAAGAAAGTTCTAATATATGTTGTCATAAGCCTTGGCAGTATCATGTTTCAGAATAAAGTTTCCACCTCTAACCCTAACATCTTGGCCTTATCAAAATTCCTAGGCTAGTAGAATATTATCAGCAATGGCCCACCTTTTAACAAAACCCATTTGAAAAAGAGAGATAATTCTAAGTGAAATAGAAGTTAACCGACTCAAAAGAATTTTAGAAATAAATTTATCAAAGAAAGTTCATATACTAATTGGTCTAAAGTCATTCCAATCACTAAGAGAGTTATTTTTTGAATACGCATTGAATGTCCACTGATGGCACTTGAAAGTTTGTTAGGGATGTTAAGCCCACATCAACTAGTCCCAAGGCTAACCAAGAGGGGGGGGGGTGTGAATTTGTATTTTAAAAAATCTTTTGATCAAAACATGATCTTAAAAAAAAAACTAAGATTCACCATAAAAATCAAAGTGCAGAAAATAAATGTGGAAGCAGTAATAAAGAAATAGAGATTTATAGTGGTTCAATCAACACGACCTACGTCCACTCCCTGGAGGCGCCCTCCGAGTATTGCACTAAACTTAGTGTCTCTCCTTTTGCCCCCACAGCAAGGCAGAGAAGCCTATACAAACCTCCTTTCCACCAACCTAGGTGAGGTCGAGAAACTAACTCTTTTTACTTCCTCCAAAACCAAGCAGAGAACCCAACTCCTTTTGCTTCTTCCTGAAGCAGGCAGAGAACCCAACTCCTTTTTATTTCTCCTGAAGTAGGCAAAGAACCCAACTCCTTTTGCTTCCTCCAGAAGCAAGCAGAGAATCCAACTCCTTTTTCTCCCTCCTGAAGCAGGCAGAGAACCCAACTCCTTTTGTTTCCTCCTGAAGATGGCAGAGTACCCAACTCCTTTTGCTTTCTTCTGAAGAAAAAAGAGAACCTTGATCAGATGCTGAATTTTACCTCTCTAGAACCCCCAAGGAACTAAAGATGATGACTGGAGAAGACAATGACGGATCCTTACTTGGAGCAACCTTTATGAGCTCCCTCATAAAGTCCCCCTCGCAAGATTCTCTCTCTCTCTCTCCCTTGCTCTCCCTCTCCTCTTAGCTCTCTCAGGTCAAAGCAGCAGTAAAAGATGAGCTCTTGGGTAGAACAAGAGCTCTTAAATAGAGGAGTTTCAGAATAGCTCTTATTTAATATAAACCAACATTATCATCCACGATGATGTAAATATCATCATGGTCGATCGCATAAATTTTGCTCAATCAGGCCAATCAATTTGGGACGATAAGAAGATTTTTGGTCATATTGTTCAGTCTGATATAATATTGTCTTGGTCAATCAGTATAATTCCATGAATATCATCCAGACAATCGATCTGAAAGGATATTTGGATGATGGAAAAATAGCTTGATCATCCTGACCGATCGCACTATCATCCTGGCCAATTTGCTTAAATTCGAGGAAAATTATCCTGAATATCACCTTGAATAGAAGCTGCCTGATGTCAATCATCCAAGATAGAATCCCAGATGATACTGAGATCATCCCAAATGATGTGATCGAGCAATCAAACCTTAATTGATTTCCTTAATTACCAAATTAATTTAGGCATAATTGAGCCGCATCATCCAGGATGATGTTCTGGATGATGTCCAAAAATAAAGAATACCTAAATAGATCTAGCGGGTGATTCTTTCTGTTTTAAACTTATCATCCCAGTCGATATGATTATCATCAAGGATGATGTGCTTAATGATGGTTGCCTTAACCAGGATGTCCTAATTAGGGTTTCTATTTTAAGCTATTTGTCCAGTATAATTTTAGGATCTTCCCTGATGATGTGATCAAAATAGAGAACTCTAATCAAAAGACACAAATTTTCCCCCATGTGTGTGTGCAATGTTACTTAGCATCTGGAACCACTCCGTTTATAATAGACTTAAGAAAGATCATAAAATTACAAATTGACTCAGACCTAATCTACCCAATCTTGAGTTGGCTTGAATTGCACTCAATCTTGTGGACCTGAAAAGTTAGTAGACAAGGTAGTGGTAGAAAATCATGAATGTTTACTATCATCAAAATTATAATTCATGAAATCAAATTTGCAGGATATATTCTCTTTTGGAGGATGGCAAACAAAAGAATAATTTAAGCAGTTTCAAGAATAGTTAAAAAAAATAGCGCCAACAGCAGAATCAAACTATATAATAAATAGTACACAAACTACTCCCCCTTTTGACATCACAAAAATGAGGAGGGAATTAGAATCAAGGCACACACTAGAAACAAACTAACAAAAGCAACAGAAATGTTTTTTTTTTAATCTCTTTTTATCAAGGCATGAATATGACATAGTCTCCATATGATTGATTTTAAAGACTTGTAAGTCAATGAGTTAGCAACGTCAAAAATTTTAAAAAGCAGTAAAGTATTCAATCATGTTAACTCTTAGCTCGAACTTCTCTCAGGAAAAAACTATCTTTTGAAAATAAAAGACTTAGCTCAGAAAAAATAATTAGATAAGAAAAGGAGATCCATTCAAGATGGTTTCAGAAAAATATATTATAGAATATTGTATCAAAGTAATTTGTCACAATCACAAAATTCAATATCAAGCCCTTGAAAATCTAAAGTTATACATGAATTCTTCAAAGATTTAAAAGTTTAAAAAGAAAAGAGAGCTTGCTTTTGATTGGCTCATTTTATGCCTCTTGTCTATTGAATGGCGCACATTATGCAACTTTTGATTTTTGATACACTTTGTGTAGATTTTTCAATTTGGCATCATTTCGCATCTTTTGTTTTTGGGATCATTGACCACTTTTTTTTCTTTTTTTATTTTTGCAAGCTATATTCTCTTTCAAATACTCTTAAATATTTTTAGTTGTGAGTATATCTTCTAGATATTAGACAAGAAGAACTCTCTCTCTAATATAAGAAAGAGCAAACCACAAAATAGAATAAAAAATCATATGAGAAATGCAATGATAGGATAAGGAGAAATCCTTAAGTAATATAAAGACTTTGATCATTATTAATATAAGCTAGATTACTGTAGCAAGGTAGATAAGATCTCAATTGAAAAGTCCAGTTATTAATTTGAGATAGACTTTTTTTTAGAAAATAATATTACACCACTAAAATAGGTTAGAGAAAGAGACACAATCAACAGTATTTTCACCCTTTAATAGATTAAGAGTTGAAAAATATTGACAACAAATTTTCAAAAACAAAAATAAGACATAAAATATCAATTCATTGATGATATTAAAAAAAATTAAAGCAAACCAAAAATAAAGCAAAAACAATAAAGTTAAGAAAAGAAAAAACTACAAAAAAAATAGCAGAAGTGAAAAATAAACAATATATAACATATCAAAAAATATTAGAAATCAAGTTCATGCATTTATATCAATCACACCCAATCTGATCCTTAAAGTGCTAAAAGTGTCAAAGGCTAGTGGTTTAGTAAAGATGTCAGCCGATTGGTTCTCAGTTTCCACATGGTGTAACTCAATGTCTCCTTTGGTCATATGGTCTATAATAAAGTGATGCCTTGTATCAATATGCTTTGTCCTTGAATGTTGGACATGATTCTTAGAAATGCAGAGGAATTAGTGTTCTCACAAAGGATTGAAATTATGCCTATAGGTAATCCTAAATCTAGAACTTACTATTTCAACCAAAGAACTTGGGCCACACAACTTCTTAAGGCAATGTACTCAGCTTTAGTAGTGGAAAGTGAAATAGAGTTTTGCTTCCTACTAGACTAAGAGACTAAAGATTGTCTTATGAATTGGAAAGTTCTAAAAGTGCTCTTTCTATCCTCCTTACAACATGCAAAATCAGAATCAGAATATCCAATAATCTCAAAAGAAGTGTTGTGCCTGGGATACCAGATTCTTAAGTTTTATGTTCCTAAGAGGTATCTAAAAATTCCCTTAATAAAAGTAAGGTAGGATTCTTTAGGATTTGCTTGAAATCTAGCACAGAAATAAACATTAAACATTACATCAGGTCGGCTAGTAGTAAGGTAAAGTAAAGATCCAATCATCCCTCTATACTTCTTTTGATCAACAAACTTTCCTTTTGGGTCCTTATCCAATTGAACAATAAGGTCGTGGGAGTATTAATTTGCTTGGTTTTATTCATTTCATACATCTTTAAGATGTCCTTTATGTACTTTGATTGATTTAGAAAGATTCCATCATCTAATTATCGTATGTTAAATCCTAAAAAGTAGGACAACTCTCCCATCATACTCATCGCAAACCCCTTACTCATTATTTTAGAAAAATCATCTCATAGCCTTTTATCAAAAGATTTAAATAGTATATCATCGACATAGTTTTGAACAATGTGTAAATAATCTTCTACTTTCTTCAGAAAAAGGGTGGTGTCTATACTCCCCTTAACAAACTCCCTCTCTAGTAAGAATGTGCTAAGCCTCTCATACCAAGCTTTGGGTCTCTGCTTTAATTAATATAAGGACTTTTTTAAATTAAAAACATGATCTAAAAATCGGGAACTCTCAAAACCTTGGGGTTGTTCTACAAACACATCCTCTTTTATTACTCCTTTAGAAATACACTCTAAATGTCAATTTGGAAAAGCTTAATTCCCTTATAACATGCAAAGGCTAGTAGCACTCTAATGGCTTCTAATCTAGCTATAGGGGCAAATGTCTCCTCAAAATCAATCCCTTCTATTTGGTTGTACCCCTTAGCCATTAATCTTGCCTTATTCCTAATGACCACACTAGTATAATTCATTTTATTCTTAAAGAACCATTTGGCTCCAACTACACTTTGTCCCTTTGGTCTTTCTACAAGCTCCCAAACATCATTCCTAACAAATTAGTTTAAGTCCTCTTACATGGCTAAGATCTAAAACTCATCAAAAAGGGCTTGATTGATGTTGGTGGGTTTGGTCATTGAGATAAAGGCATAATGGTTCACTTCCTTTTTAAGTCCATCCCTAGTCCTAACTCTTTCAAAAGGGTCTCCTAAGATCAATTCTTTAGGATGACTCATAGAATATCTCCAATCTCTAGGCAAGGTATGTGTAGGTTCAACCCTTTCCTCCAGATCTACATTTTCTACTCATTGGGAAATCTCACTTACCCCTTCAGTGTTTTGGGGCTCTATCCTCTTCTTTAAATTTCCAACTCCAGTGGTATTCTCTCTAACTTCATCTTCCTCCTCAACTCTAGACTTCTTAGGATCAGATTCATCAAACACTACATGAGTTATCTCCTCCACCACTAATGTCATCTTATTAAAAATCCTAAAGGATTTCTCTACATTTGAATATCCTAAGAACACTCTTTCATCATATTTTAGGTCAAATTTCCCTAAGTGTGACTTCCCATTATTATGAATAAAAACCTTACAACCAAAGACATGGAGATGGGAAAGATTGTGTGTCCTACCTTTAAGGATCTCATAGGGTGTCTTATCAAGTTTGGCTCTAACATTCATCATATTCAATACATAACAAGCTATGTTTATCGCTTCAGCCAAAAAGTATTTTGGAAGTAAATATTCAGAAATCATGGATCTAGCGGCTTTAACTAAGGTCTAATTCTTCCTTTCAGCTACCTATTTTGCTTAGGGGTCCTAGGAGCTGAGAAGTTGTGACAAATCCCCTTTATCCTTACAAAAGTCTCTAAATCTCTCATTTTCAAACTCTCCCCTATGGTCACTATGGTTAGTCAAAATCTCACAACCTAACTTTTTTGAATCCAAGTGAAGAAGGATCTAAACTCATCAACAAACTCATTCTTATGTGACAAAAACCTAATCCAAGTAAACCTTGAGTAGTCACCGACAATCACAAAATCATAGAATTTTCCTCCTAAGCTGGCAGTGCTAATGTGTCCAAACAAATCCATGTGAAGGACTTCTAAAGGTTTAGAGGTGCTAATGTCTTTAATGGAGTGAAAAGAGGAATGAACTTATTTTTCTAGTTGACAGGCATCACAAAGGTGGTCTTTTGAGAATTTAAGTTTGGGGACACCTCTAACTAGGTCTTCTAGGTCACTCTCTTAAGGGTTTTCATACTAGCATGATATAATCTACTGTGCCATACCCATGAATCATGAGTTGTAGTTTTTAAGAAAAATGAAGTAATACTTAATAATTTTTAATTCAAACATTTAAACATTATTAATCCGCATTCCATTCAAAATAGTGTTGTTATTTAAGCTAATAATGCAAGTATTAGCCAACAATTTTATGATGAAGCCCTTATTGGAAAGCTAATTGATGCTGAGCAAGCTATGTTTTAGTCCATCTACAAGCAAAACATTTTTAATCGAAAGGTCATTGGAGTTTCCAATTATACCAGCACCCACTACGTTCCAGGTGGTGTTGTCTCCAAGAGTAACCATGCCTCCTGTTCTGGTTTCCAGCAGAATGAATTGATTGGCATCTCCAATCATGTATCATGAGCATATGATGTCCAGATACCACATGCTCTCATGAGGCCTTTTGTGAGAGCAAGCCTCTTCTTGATCAGATTGTTTATGTTGATTATCGGCCATTAAAATATAAGTTTGTCGTTTCCTCCTCTGCTTCAGTCTCAGAGGAGTCAGATGGAGAATCTACCTAGAAAGCTTTTTGGGATTGCTTCTTGTCCTTCCTATATTTTGGTTTCTCATCACCCTTCTACTTGCTTTAGTGCTCCTTAAGTGTAGGACAATCATATTTAACATGTTCAGGCTTCTTACATTCAAAGTAAATAACATCAGAAGATCTTTTATAATTTTTGCTATCCTTACCTCTTTTCCAGTTCTGATGGTCTTTATGCTTCTTCCTTAGAAAGCTTTTGAATTGCCTAGTGATGAAGGCAACATCATCATTTTAGATCCAGAAGAATCAGTGTCTGTGTTGTTGGCATTCAGTGCTATAGTTTTCTCCTTCTTTTTCTCACCTGCATCAAGAATTCTTTGATTCACCGCTTACTCGTAAGCAATGAGTGATCCAAGTAAGTTATCAATTTAATAAGTATTCAAATATTTAGTTTCAATAATTAGAGTGATCTTAGCATCAAAAGAAAAAGGCAAGCATCTCAAAATTTTATTGACTCTTTCATAATTAGTTAGCTCTCTTCCTAAAATATGCAATGAAGTGACATTTGAGTAAACCTTGTATATATTTAAGAAATTGATTTAGAAGGTTTCATACAAAAAAATTTGTAGTCGTACAAAAGAATATTCAATCGAGATTGTTTAACTTCAATAGTTCCTTCATAAGTTACACATAATCTATCCCAAATTTCTTTACTAGTTACACAAGTTGAAACACGCATATAATCTTCAAATTTCAAAGCTTAGAAAAAATGGTTTAAGCATTTTGAATTAAGTTGCGCTAATTGTCTTTCATCAAAAGTCCATTCAGTAAAAGGAATTTCAATTTTAATGCCATTAAGTTCACGAGAAGGTGGTGTATAACCTTCTTTAACAAGCATCCACATAAGATAATCAAGCGATTGTAAAAACGTGGACATGCGTGTTTTCCAAAAATTAAAATGAATATTATCAAACAAAAGTGGACTTGTAATTGAATACCCTTCCGTTGTGTTACGATTACCAATGTTAGCAATGAATAAAAATTTAATAAGTTTTCAAACTTAATTTTATGAATCCCGCTCAGATACCACTTGAATGTGCACTGATTGCACTTAAAAGTTTGTTAGGGGTGTTAAGCCCTTATGAACTAGTCCCAAGGCTAACCAAGAGGGGGGGTGAATTAGTATTTAAAAAAAAAATCTTTCAATCAAAACATGATCTTAAAATAAAAAACAAGATTCACCATAGAAATCAAAGTGCAAAAAATAAATGTGGAAGCAATAATAAAGAACACTGAGATTTATAGTGGTTCGGTCAACACGACCTAGGTCCGCTCTCCGGAGATGCCCTTCGAGTATTGAACTAAACTTAGAGTCTCTCCTTTTTCCCCTATATTAAGGCAGAGAAGCCTATGCAAACCTCTTTTCCACCAACCCAGGTGAGGCAGAGAACCCAACTCCTTTTGCTTCCTCCTGAAGCAGGTAGAGAACCCAACTCCTTTTGCTTCCTTTTAAAGCAGGCAGAGAACCCAGCTCCTTTTGCTTCCTTCTGAAGCAGGCATAAAACCTTGATTAGAAGCTAAAGTTTACCTCTCTAGAACCCCAAAGGAACTTAGGATGATGACAAGAGAAGTTTACGATGGATCCTTGCCTAGAGCAAACTTTGTGAACTCCCTCACAAACTCCCCCTCAAAGGATCCTCTCTCTCTTCCTTTCTCTCTTTCCCCTCTTGGCTCTCTTAGGTCAAAGCGGTAGTAAAATATGAGCTCTTCGGTAGAACAAGAGCTCTTAAATAGAGGAGTTTTGGAATAGCACTTGTTTTATTTAAAATTGTTAAGAGAGTTGCTATTTGCATATTTTACATTCTTGCAACTTATATAGTTCTGATGATTTCAAATATTATTGTTTTATGTATAGTTATCTCCTAACACTTTTTGGAAGAGTTGTTTTGCTCTTGTGTGTACTAACATTTCAGGAAAATCAAACTCCAGACTATAAAGACTTCAAATCAAATTTAGCATGAGATACTTTATGTATTTAAAAACTTATATTTTTCTTTGAATTAAATTTGAGAGGGAGTGATTGTAACTGAGTAAATACACACACACACACTTTAGGAGATTTTGAGAAATTTGTACTTATCGTACAGGACAAACATAGTTCATACGAGATGATTAGATCAGTTATCTCCACGTAAGAGCAATGGAACGAACAAGAATTGAAAAAAAAAATTTTCTAAGTCCTGATTGTCCAGGACGAAGTGTATTCATCCCAGGATGAAATGTTCACTGGAAAATTTTTGTTCAAGAACGAAGTGTATTCGTTCTAGGATGAGTTGCTCTCTGGAGTACTATCGTCCAGAACGAAGTGTATTCATCCCGGGATGATTTGCTCTCTGTAAAACTTTGGTTCGGATGAACCTTAACTTTGTCCTAGGATGAAATGAACCGACTCTAAAAATTAAGTGTCGTTTTGCAGTTTTTGGGAACCGACATATGGAATAACCGTTTGTACCGGACGAACCTTGTTCGTATGGGATGATGTGTGTGTACGAAGTCATTTCGTACCCATATACATTAGGTTCATTTCCAATGCATTTAAATAAAATCATTCAGGATTATCCACGATCGTACGGGATGATCCAATTCGTATTTACTTAAAAATTTGTAGTTTTTGGATGGTTTTTTGTGTCTTTCTTATAAATAGTCAAAATTAAACTGCCACATAATATTTTTGCCTACTGATCTTCGTTCCTATTAAAAGAAGAGTCAAGGAGAGAGTGTGAGAGAGTGTTTGAAGGAGATTTCTTTCCATGGGAGCATTTTCACTTGGGACTCAAAGGTACGTGTCTTTACTCTTGGTTTGTGATTACTCCACTCTTTTCTCTCTTCCTTCTAGAATTATTGTGAGAAGATCTGTCAAGGAGATTTGGTTCTCTGCCGACACTTGGAGAGTGTGAATAGCCGAAGGGTTCTCTGCCCACACTTAGAGAGTGTGAACAGTCTAAGGGTTCTCTGCCCACACTTGGAGAGTGTGAACAGCCGAAGGGTTCTCTTCTTAGACCGGGAGAGTGTAAAAGGATGACGGTTCTCTGCCAAAGCTGGGGATAGTGTAAAAGGATGAAGGTTCTCTGCCAACACGGGAGATAGTGTAAAAAGATGACGGTTCTCTACCGCACCAGGTAGTGGTGGAAAGAGTGTTTGTAAAGGCTTCTCTGCCTTGCTGTGGATGCTAAAGGAGAGTCACTATTGGTATTAGTGCAATACTAGGAGGGTGCCTCCGGGGAGTGGATGTAGGTTTGTTTTGACCGATCCACTATAAATCTCGTGTCTTTATTTTTTCGCTGCCTTTTTAATTTTGTATTTTTACTTTTAAAAACCGTGGTTAAAAAATCTATTTCTACAAAACTCTTTAAAGTTTATTTTTTTGTTTAAAAATTAAAAATAGGGATTAATTTTTTAATTACCAATTTACCCCCCCTCTTGGTTAGCCGTGAGACATAAGCCTTAGGTTTAACAACCTAATTCATAGTGAATGAGTTTTAACAAGTGGTATCAGAGCATTATTTCAAAACCATATGTTTAGACTACTTTTTGATTAACGCAGATGGCTACATTTGGAAATTGAAATACACCCGAGGGTACTATTACTAGACCTCCACTGTTCGACAATATATCTTTTGATTTTTGGAAAACACGCATGTCTACATTTTTGCAGTCACTTGATTATCGTATGTGGAACTTAATTCAGGAAGGGTATACAAAACCAACTAGATTAGTTGACGGAGTTAGAGTTGAAACACCTTTTGTGGACTGGACAATAGAAGAACATGACTTAGCATAACTAAATGCCAAATGCTTGAATAGTTTCTTTTATGCTTTAAAATCAGAAGACTACATGCGGGTTTCCACTTGCAAAAATGGAAAGGACATATGGGATAGACTTTATATAACTTATGAGGGGACTAATGAGGTTAAACAATCTAGACTTAATATCTTGTTGCAAGATTATGAACTAATTTGCATGAAACTAAATGAATTCATTTATGATATGTACACAAGATTGACAGAAATAGTCACCTCTTTGCATGCACTGGGTAGGGAACTAATGAATGTTGAAATGGTTAATAAGATTCTTCATTGTTTGCCTACTACTCATGATGCTAAAATTACTGTAATTACAGAGCTTAAAAATCTAAACATTTACTCTATTGACAATCTTCTTGGTTTGCTAATTGCTTACGAGCAAGGAGTTATCAAAGAAAGATTGATGTAGGTGAACCATGAAGGGAGAATAACATGGCACTAAATATGGAAGAGTCTGAGTGTGAACACTCATAATCTGAGGATGAAGACGACATCGCATTGATGACTAGACAATTCATAAACTTTCTAAAGAGGAAGCAGAAGAGACGCCAACATTGGAATAGAGGTAAATTTAATAGAAATGCTAAGGTTTCAAATGAAGTGATTTGCTATGAGTGTAAGAAACCTGGTCATATCAGACTGATTTCCCAAAACACAAAGCTACACCTAACAAGGAGAAGGTAGAGGAGAAACTAATTGAAAAGAAGGGCAAAATGAAATTTCAAAAGGCCTTCTAGGCGGACTCAGCTTCAAATTCATCAGAGACTGAGAAGGAAGAAGAGGTCATTAATCTGTGCTTAATTGCCGATAGTCTTGATCAGTCATATCAAGAAGAGGTATGTGATTTAACCTATGATGAACTTTTTGACGTTTCTGAACACATGTATGATGCATATAGGAAAATAAAGAAAATGCATGTTAGTCTAAGTTTAGAGTTTAATGAATTACAAAAGGAACATGAAATCTTTAGAAAATATCATGCATTAATTGATGACAACCACATGAAATTACTTGATGAGTTTGATGACTAGAATAAAAAACATGAAAATTTAAAATCATCCTATGCTAAACTTGAAAAAGATTTTAAAAATTTTAAGGATGAATCAGAGAGCAAAATTTATAGATCAAATTATACAAATTAAATTTTGGAAGATATGAATTCATTTTACAAATTAACGATAAAAGCTATTGAGGATAATAGGATACCCCATAAACTTGAAGATTTTACTAATCATATTATGTATCCTGAATTTATGCAATCCCTGAATAGACAGATAAGTGTTAGAAAACTTAGGAAACCATTTCCAAAATAAAATGTAATAATTATGGATTATTGGACATATAGCTCACACCTGTACTTTGAAGATGAAAACTTATTTGGTATGGAGACCTAAGATGTATAAACCTAGACATATCATACATGCATTTGATTATAAATTGCCAAAAGGAGAACCCAAACTTATTTGGGTTCCCAGGTCTAACGTTAGATAATTTTGTAGGGTCGCTCTCACACAAGACCTCGTGAGAGCATATGGTACCAGGACATCGTATGTTCAAAGCTTATGACTAGAGATACTGCACAATTCATATAGCTGGAAGCCAAGAGTGGAGGCAAGGTTACACTTGGAGATAACACCACAAAGAAAGTGATTGGATCAGGTATGATTGGAAATCTTAATAAGTTTTTCATTGAGAATGTGTTATTAGTAGAAGGCTTAAAGCATAACCTGTTAAGTATAAGTCAACTATGTGATGAAGGATATTGTGTGAAATTTTTCCTACTAGCTGCATATTAAGCCTAAATGGTAAAGATCTTTTGAATGGTAAAAGTAAATAATGTTTATATGCTAGACTTGAATTATATTCAATCTCCTACTACTTTTTATTTGAAAAATGTATCTGATGAGTCATGGCTTTGGCATAGGAAACTTTGTCACTCTAGCATGAAAAACCTTAGAAGGATTACCCAAAAGAACTTAGTGAGTTATACCAAAATTAGACTTTATTAAGGACCACCTTTGTGCTGCATGTCAATTTGGAAAGTAAGTGAAGTCCTCTTTTCAGTCCAATAAGGATCTTAGAACTAGTAAACCATTAAAGATTTTGCACATGGATCTTTTTGGACTAGTTGGAACTGTGAGTCAAGGAGGAAAGGTATACGGATTTGTAATTGTGCATGATTACTCAAGATTCACATAGGTTAAATTTCTATTTCATAAGAGTGAATCATTTGAGGAGTTTAGAAACTTTTCGACTTGGATTTAAAGAAAACTAGGGTGTGAAATTATTTTTATACAAATTGATCATGGAGGAGAATTTGAAAATGAGAAATTTCAGAAATTTTGTAAGGAGAAAGGAATTGATCACAATTTTCTGCACCTAGAACCCCTCAGCAGAATGGGGTAGTCGAAAAGAAAAATAAAATATTAATAGAAGCCGCCCGAGTAATGTTGGCAGAATACTCACTTCCTAAATATTTTGGGCTGAGGTGGTTAGCACTACATGTTATGTTCTGAATAGAGTGAATGTGAGATCTAAACTAAATAAAACACCCTATGTTGCTAAAAGGAAGAACACCTAATTTTTCTCATTTGCATGTCTTTGGTTGCAAGGTGTTCATTCATAACAATGAAAAATCTGTCTTAGGAAAATTTTATCCAAAATCTGATTAAGAAATTTTTGTTGGATACTCAAGTGTTGGAAAATTTTATAGAGTATTCAATAGAAGAACTTTGGTAATTAAGGAGACCACACATGTTGTATTTGATGAATCTGGAAATATGGAAGAGCCAAATTTTGTAGAAGATGAGATTGAGATTAACTCCCAAAAGATTGATAAAATAAATTTGGAAGAAAATGTGTAAGAAAATTTGGATATAGAAAACCCTTTGCCTAGAGATTTGAGATTTTCTAAAAATCACCCAAGGGAATTGATTATAGGTGAACCAAGTGAGGGTGTAAGGACTAGGCGTGGATTAAACAAAGAAGTCAATCATTATGCCTTCATTTCAACTATAGAACCCACAAATATTGATCAAGCACTTTTAGATGAATTTTGGATTTTGGCCATACAGTAAGAGTTGAATCAATTTGTAAGAAATAAAGTTTGAAAATTAACTACAAGGGCAAATGATCAAAGTGTAGTTGGAACTAAGTGGGTATTAAAAAATAAAATAAATGACTCAGGAGTAGTCATTAGAAATAAGGCTAGATTAGTTGCTAAGGGATATAATCAGATTGAAGGGATTGATTTTGAGGAGACTTTTTCCCCTGTAGCTAAACTTGAAGCAATTAGAGTTTTGCTTGCTTTTGCTTGTTTTATAGGATTCAAATTGTATCAAATGGATGTAAAAAGTGCCTTTTTAAATGGGTTAATTCAAGAAAATGTTTTTGTAGAACAACCACCAGCCTTTGAAAATTCTAAATATCCAAATCATGTTTTCAAATTGAAAAGACATTATATGGATTGAAACAGGCACCTATGGCTTGATATGAGAGCTTGAGTACCTTCTTGCTTGAAAGATCTTTTGAAAAAATAAGTGTGGATACAACTCTCTTTTTGAAGAAATATGGAAAGGATGTACTCATTGTTCAAATTTATGTGGATGATATCATTTTTGGATCTTCAAATAAAAATCTTTGTGATGATTTTTCTAAAATAATGAGTAGTGAATTTGAGATGAGTCTAATAGGAGATTTGAGTTACTTTCTAGGATTTAGCTTTAAGCAAATTGAGGAAGGTACATTTCTTAGTCAATCAAAGTATGTTAAGGACATCCTTAAAAAGTATGAAATGGACAATGCTAAACCTGTTAGTACACCAATGAGTTCCTTAGTTCAGTTATATAAGGACCTTAAGGGAAAATCTATTGATCAAAAGAAATTTAGTGGGATAATTAGATCTTTATTTTACTTGACTGCTAGCTGACCCGATATCATGTTTAGTATTTACTTATGTGCTAGATTTCAATCAGATTCAAAAGAATCACATTTGACAGCAGTGAAAAGGATTTTAAGATATATGTTAGGAACTCAAAACATAGGAATCTCATATCCTAAATTTAGCTCTTCATTTGAAATAATTAGTTATTCAGATTCTGACTTTACAGGTTATAGAGTGGATAGAAAGATCACTTCTGGAACATATCAATTTATTTGAAATTCTCTAGTATCATGGTCCAGTAGAAAACAAAATTCATTAGCTCTATCAACTACATAAGCTGAATACATTGCATTAGAAAATTGTGTGGCATAAGTACATTGGTTAGAACAACAGTTGATTGATTTAGGATTAACTATAGGCACTATTCGATTTTATTGTGATAACACTAGTGCTATTTGTATTTCTAAAAATCCTATTCAACATTCAAGAACCAAACATATAGACATAAGGCATTAGTTTATAAGGGATCATGTATCCAAAGGAGAAATTGAACTCACTCATGTTTCTACTGAAAATCAACTTGCAGACATTTTTACAAAACCTTTAGCCTTTGATACTTTCAATGCATTAAGAACAAGGTTTGGTGTGATTGATTTGAATGCTTAAATAAAAATGGTTTTGGAACATTGATGTTTGTTTACTAAGTTAATGTGTTTGTGTGTTTTTATGTGTTTATGAACTTGCATGTGTGATTTTTTTTTATTTAGAGTTTGTGTTTTTTCGTTGTTTTGTGTTTTTAGTGTGTTTGTGTTTAAGTTTTTGATTGAGTACAAAAATTTGAAAATTTTAAGTGACAATCGTCCGGGATGAAATGTTTTCGTACAGGACGATTTGTGTAGTGTGTCAAACTGTCGGATTTTGAACTGTTTGAGTGCAATTTTTCAGTGTTTTAGTGTCACTTTGTCTGTACGATCGTCATGATCATCCGGGATGAAATGTTTTTCAAACGACGGGATGAATGAATAAAGCAGTTGAATGGATAAGGTAGTTTTTAATATGAACTTCGTACGTATGAACCTTTGGTTCTTCCGGACGAACACATGTTGGTTCGATGTAGGGGTTGGTTTCAACTGCCATTAAAATGAAATAAGTTCTAATCGTCCCAGGATGAATACATGTTCGTCTGTACGATCAGTCTGATCAAAAGTCTGTATGAAAGGATGCTTTGTAAGTTGTGTTGATTACGAAAAGCTGTTTCATTTTTATGCATTGGATCGTCCATATGAAATTTTTTCGTACATGATGAATTGAAAATTTTGTATGGGAAGAAATTTTTTCATCTAGTACGAACGTACCATTTTTAATAAATAGAAGAGGTTTTGAACTCAACAGTCACACTAAAAACTTCACTTTCAATCTCTTTCGTACTCTAGATCTTCTTCCAAATGGCGAGTTCAAGTACGAGATAAAAGGTTCTGGCAAGGAAATCACATAGAAATTCCTTTGAAAACTTCCTTTCCAAAACAAATGAGGAATCTTTTCCTAGGTTTGCCTCAGCAAAGATCACACCCTCCCGAATCCTAATCCAAGAACAACTTACCTTTCAGGTAATGAACTTATTTTCCTCAACACAGTTTGGTTTTATTCTTATCCTTGTCTATCTCTACAATAAGGAAACCTTCCACTATTTTCTCGCTAACATGTCCTTTAATTCTGACCACTCTATAATCCATTCCTTTTTCTTCAAACAAAAACTTGAAATCACCAAGCATGACTTAGGAGACTTTTTTGAATTTAAGAACAGAAGAAGCTAGAGCCCATCACTTGATCAACACTCACGATTCTGAAATTTATAATGAGATTAGAGGGAACTATGTGAACGAACATGTGGCTAGAGTATCTGGTCTCGTTTGAAATGCACGTATCATCCAGCATGTCCTTAGAACTTCCATAATTTCTAAAGCTGGTAATAGGATTAACATTACCCCTCTTCTTTCTATGGTGACCTTCTTGATCACGATTAAAGAACCTATAGATGAAGCCCAACTTATCATTGACTATCTTTATGGGCTGTCTGAAATTTGACATATAGAGCATAAGAGAAAGAAGAACATCGCCTTAGGATATCTTGTTGCCTATATTATGGAGAAGAAATATAATTTGGTTCATCCTAATCAAGAGTTTGAAGAACCGCTCTACTACAATGATGGATCATTTAGAGCAATCTTCAAAGAAGAATCAAGTAAAACTCATGCCATTAGTGATACAGAGGAAGAACCAGAAGCTGCACCTGCACCCCCCAATGAACCAAATTATCAGGATTTGGTTCAAAGATTTGATCGCTTAGAGACTCATTTTGATCAATGATTTGATCAAATTGAGACTCATCTTCAGCAGCAAGCTGCACAGTATCAACATGACATGAATTTTATGAGGGATTAGATGAATGATATTAGTACCAATGTGCTTATGATGAGTACTTACTTTAACATCTTTAGTACTGCACCTCCTCCTCCTCCACCAGATCAGGGTCCTTCTCATTGTTGGTTGCACTTAGTTTTATGTATTTTCTATAGTTTGTGTTTTAGATGTGTTTTAAGTAAGTTTGTTGTATTTTCTTTACTTTAGATGTTTTGTTTCTGTATTGATATCCTGACCTTAAATTATAATATCTTCATAGTGATATCAATATATGTTTACGTGTTTTGAATTTAATTGTATTGAAATGTGTGTTAGCCTTTATGACAATCATTAGATTTTTTATCTTAATAGTACTATACTTTGAAGTGCAAGTCTAAATTAAATTCATTATAAAATCTATTTTTTTTCTAAATTTAATTTCTGCTTATTACTTGATATAATTAGAATTATCAATTTCATGTCTCTTATTTAGACTACATTAATTCTAATATTATTATTGCAAATATGATATTTTCTTATTTTATATTTCACTTATCAATAAATATTTATGCACTTAAAAAAATTTAATTTTTTTTTTTAATTTTGGAAAGATCAAAATTACTCTTGAAAAAATGTACAAATGTATAAAAATCAAAAGAAATGCGCAATGGTTCGCAAGTAGAAAAAGAGGCACAAAATAAGCCCAAAAATAAAAAGATGCACAAAAATGTTCCAATAATCTGAAAAAGATGTGCAAAGCGCCACATGTGGTAATTATTTCTTTCCATTATCTTTTAATCTCTTAATTTAAATTGATCTAATGTTCATTTATATTCTGTATTGAAATTTGAAATATACAAATTTTCTATTCATCCTTTTGCAATGATTTTCTTTATCTTAGTGTCTAAATTGACTCATATTTTTGATATATTATTTCTATTATCAATGTTATATATTTTTTTAAATTCTAAGAATTAATATGATTTGCCTAATGTTTTAATTTTATTTGCATAACATATTTTAATCACTCTCAAGATTTAATTATCAAATGATTTTCATATGTCTCACATTTTAAGTCTTTTTACTTCTTTACTTTTTGCTGTTGTCAAAAAGGGGGAGAAATTGTTTGTGTCGTGTTATTGTGTTTTTTTTTGTTTTGTTTGATCTGTTTTTGTTTTTTGTTTTGTATTTTGTGTTTATTGTATAAGTTGTGTGTGCTTGTTTTATCTATATATTTCTAAAAATGCCTCCTTATTTATACGTGTTCATCAATTCAGGGGGAGTTTAGGAGATTTTTTGAATTTGAAAATAATACAAACAATAATTATTTTGCCATCATCAAAAAGGGGGATATTATTAAGAGAGTTGCTATTTGCATGTTTTACATTCTTGCAACTTGTATAGTTTTGATGATATCAAATATTATTGTTTTATATATAGTTATCTCCTAACACTTTTTGGAAGAGTTATTTTTATTCTTGTGTGTACTAACATTTCAGGAAAATCAAACTCTAAATTACAAAGACTTCAAATCAAATTCAGCATGAGATACTTTGTGTATTTAAAAACTTATATTTTTCTTTGAATTAAATTTGAGAGGGAGTGATTGTAATTCAGTGAATACACACACACACTTTAGGAGATTCTGACAAATTTATACTGATTGTACAGGAAAAATATAGTTCATATAGGACGATCAGATGAGTTATCTCCTCATGAGTAATGGAATGAACAGGAATTGAAGAAAATTTTTCTAAGTCCTAATCGTCCAGGATGAAGTGTATTCATCCCAGGACGAAATGTTCTCTGGAAAATTTTATTCTAGAATGAAGTGTATTCGTTCCATGACGAGTTGCTATGTGGAGTACTATCATCTAGAATGAAGTGTATTCATCCCGGGATGATTTTATCTCTGTAAAACTTTCATCCGGATGAACCTTAACTTCGTCCCAGGATGAAGTGAACCGACTCTGAAAATTAACCATTTGTACCGGATGAACCTAGTTCATACAAAATGATGTGTGTGTACAAAGTCATTTCGTACCCATATACATTAGGTTCATTTCCAACACATTTAAGTAAAATCGTCCTGGACGATCCAGAATCGTATGGGACGATCCAATTCGTATTGACCTGAAAATTTATAGTTTTTGGATGGTTTTTTATGTCTTTCCTATAAATAGTCCAAACTAAACTGCCAAATAATCTTTTTGCCTACTGATCTTCGTGCTTATTGAAAGAAGTGTCAAGGAGAGAGTGTGAGAGAGTGTTTGAAGGAGATTTCTTTCCATTGGAGCGTGAAGGTATCACTTGGTACTCTAAGGTAAGAGTCTTTACTCTTGGTTTGTGATTACTTCACTCTTTTATCTCTACCTTCTAGAATTCTTGTGAGAAGATCTGTCAAGGAGATCCGGTTCTCTACCAACACTTGGAGAGTGTGAACAGTCGAAGGGTTCTCTTCCCACACTTGGAGAATGTGAACAGCCGAAGGGTTCTTTGCCCACACTTGGAGAGTGTGAACAGCCGAAGGGTTCTCTGCCTACACCTGGAGAGTATAAAAAGATGACGGTTCTCTACCAACACTGGGGATAGTGTAAAAGGATGAAGGTTCTTTGCCAACACTAGGGATAGTATAAAAGGACGAAGGTTCTCTGCCAACACTGGAGATAATGTAAAAGGACGACAGTTCTCTTCCACACTGGGTAGTGGTGGAAAGAGTGTTTATAAAGGCTTCTCCGCCTTGCTGTGGGTGCAAAAGGAGAGTCACTATTGGTATTAGTGCAATACTCGGAGGGTGCATCCGAGGAGTGAATGTAGGTCTGGTTTGGACTGAACCACTATAAATCTCGTGTCTTTATTTTCCGCTACCTTTTTATTTTTGTGTTTTTACTTTTAAAAACTTTGGTTGAAAAATCTATTTCTACAAAACTCATTAAAGTTTGTTTTTTGGTTTAAAAATTAAAAAGAAAGATTAATTTTTTAATTACCAATTCACCCCCCTTCTTGGTTATCCGTGGGACATAATCTAAGATTTAACAACCTAATTCATAGTGAATGAGTTTCTTGAATATCATCCAGATAATATCGTCAAGGCCGATCAGTAAAATTTCATGAATATCATCCAGATAATCACTCTAAAAGGATGTCTGGATGATAAAAAATTAACTTGATCGTCCCAGCCAATCGCACTATCATCATGGTCGATTAGCTTAAATCTAAGGAAAATATTCCTAAATATTGCCTTGAATAGAAGCTGGCAGATGTAAATCATAGAAGATATCAACCCAGCAATCCTGCGATCATCCCGGATGATGTGATCGAGAAAACAAACCATAATTACTTTTGTTTATTACCAAATTAATTTAGGCATGATTGAGCTGCATCATCTAGGATGATGTCCTGGACGATGTCCAAAAATAAAGAACACCTAAATAGATCTAACGGCTGATTCTTTCTATTTTGAGCCTATCATCCTCTCTGATACGAATATCATCTTGGATGATGTGCTTAATGATGGTTGCCTTAACTAGGTTTCCCTAATTAGGGTTTTTATTTTAAGCTGATCGTCCAGGATAATTTTAGGATCACCCCTGATGATGTGATCAAAATAGAGAACTCTACTCAACATAAAAAAATTTTCCCACATGTGTGTGTGTGTGTGCAAGGTTACTTAGCATCATGAACCACTCCATTTATAATAGACTTAAGAAAGGAAAAAATACAAACTAACTCAGACCTTATCTACCCAATCTTGTGCTCTCTTGAATTACACTCAATCTTGTGGACCTGAAAAGTTAGTAGGTAAAACAATCATAGAAAATCATGAATACTTGCTATCATCAAAATTCTAATCCATGCATTCAGATTTGCAGCAAGCATAATAGAAGTAGAAGTAAAAAACTTAGAAATAGAATAACCAGACAAAAAATCTATAACAAAAGAATAAAGATCATTACTAATATTATGCCATGTTTTCTAAATAAACTTAGTCGTGAATTTTATCCATCCTAGCCACAGAGTCACCATTCATGTCATTAATAGTCTCTTTAAATTCCTCTAGGGAAGGAGGTTTAGAAAGTAACTCATTATCCTCTTGAGATATAAGATTAGGGATAATAAAAGGGTTATCAGTATGACCTGGACTAAAATACTTATTGATACATTTTAGAAAATGTTAAATTGCCAAATTAGCAATTTCCAAGTTAACCTCAATAATAGTATCATAATCATGATGAATTTTATCAATATAATTTTTGGAACATTTCCTCCTAACCAAAGAATGAAATATTTGGTATTACTGTCACCATCAGCTAGTGTTTCACAACTATTTTTTACTTCTAGAAAGCTTCCTCTTGAGCTTGTACTTTAATTAGGTAATCTTTAGCATCATTTAGTAAACTAAATTTAACATCAGAAGGAATCAATAGATAGTTCAGCTAAAAAGTGTTCACTTTTTGCTCAGCATTTAAACTATTGGTAAAAAGATTTTTGAAAACATTACATTTCCACCAATTTAAAATTTTCTTAAGACTTTTTATTTTGAACAAAATCTCCTCATGCCAAGGAAAGAGTTATCCGGATGTAAAGGGGCTTGCAAATTTTCTTGAACTAAGTCCAAAAATGAATCATGAAGCAACCACATATTCTTGAATCTAAATTGAGGGAAGGAACAAATGTGCCTAGTCTTAGGGCTAATTAATAAGGGGGAATGATCAAAGAGAGTCTGTCTAAGATGCTCAACAGTAATAGAATTAAAAGATTTAAGAAAATAATTATTAAATAACATCTGATCCAACCGTCGCCATAATTGACCACAATTTCAAGTGAATTTATTACCCAAGTAACCAATGTCAATTAAATTTTATTCCATAATCATATTATTAAAATCCTTCATATAGTGACAAGTAGGAGAAGAACCCCCTATCATTTCAGAAGGATTATAAATAGTGTTAAAATCACCTCCAACAAGCCAGGGTAAGTTACAAATATTATGAAAAATGTTGAGTTGTTCCCATAATAATTTCCTAATATACCAAAAAGAAGCAGCATAAATAAAAGAAGCATAACAATGTAAATTTAAAACTTCAATATTATAATGCAACACTTGAGTGAAATCTCCAACAACATCAATCCTAATATGATCCTTCTATAACACCCAAATCTTTTTGGCCACAATCAAAATAACATACTCAAAACCAAAAAATGTAGCAGTACCAAGTAGTTTAGCAGAGGAAATAAGAGATTCAAGTAAAATAAGAAATAGAAACATTATAAATACGACATAAGTTCTTAACTCTTAACCTAGAAGAGGGACTCCCAATGCCCCTAACATTCCAAATAATAGAATTAAACATAAAAAATGGATTAATGGGATGTATGCAAATGGGTAGTTCTAAGAGAATGTAAAATGATGTTCTTGTTTTTCCTACCTCTCATACAAATCCTTCCCTTACCTTTAAAATAAAATAAGATAGTGTTTATTTTATTTTTTGTTATAGAATCCTTATAAGGGAAAGCCCCTATAGTTTATTATATCTACTAAGATAATATTCTCGATTAAAGTGAAGAATAAAGATTTTCAAAAACATATGGATCTACAGAAGTATTTAGGCTCACAATATTTAACATATAAGCTTTAGATTATAAATTCTTTAGATGTCCTCTAAATTAAGATTTTAAATTTTAACAGAATTGAATATGAATGTGCAAAGAGTGATGAGGTATTTACAATATGGACGTATACTACTTGGAGTGAGTTTCTAGTTAATAATCCTAATGCACAATCAGACACATATTATGCAATGTTTGAGAAGCAAAGCTCTATCATAAGAGATCAAAGTATGAATAGACTTTAAAATTTATAACTCATGATGAATAATTTTAACTTTAAGTTCAAATGACACTATCAAGGAGAATCATTAAGAATTCTAAATTTTATTTAACAAACTAAATTTTTTAACTTTAAAGATTTCTTACAAATATTAATATGATAACAACTCTATCCAAAGGAAAAGCATAACATCCCCTGAGTGCAATGGAGACATCTCTACCATACCCATGATGGGCATTAAAATTATAGGCTATATCATACAATTATAGAAGTTTAAAATGCATACTTGTTTGTATGATTGTGTAAATGGGTTGTGTTTATTTTACCCATATCATATCATCCTACAACAAGTATACATGTTCCAAGTCCAAAACATATACACATAAAGAATGCTATGAAAACTTCTACCCTCTAATATAAATTTCAATTACCACCAAAATGATGTAATTCATGATGAAATATATGAAATAAAAAGAATTAAATGTGAAGAGAAATTTATTTACTTATTAATTATTTACAATAGACTCGGAATACTACAGGAAAGAAAAGTGGGCAGGCTCTATCACAAGAAGCCATGATTTTTAAAACTATTATATATATATATATATATATATATATATATATATA